>NC_041403.2:144119283-144419283 GCF_900747795.2 Erpetoichthys calabaricus
CAGTAAGTGTAAACTTATCTACCGATTTCATATTGCTTAGCAGTTGTCCCTGTTATTAATAGAGTAAAGGGTGGGTTGTAAACAATACAGGGAGGGTTTAAAAACGTCCAAATACACGTTAAATAATTAAATAAATATGGTGTCCCTACTTCGCGGAAATTCAGTTATCGCGGTCGGCCTTGGAACCTATCTCCCGCGATAAGTGAGGGATTACTGTATAAGAAAGTTCTTTTAGTAATTTTTATATTAAAGTAAAACAAAAAAAAACATTCTCAAGGATAGCAAGAAAACTGGTGATAAGCACTGGCTTTCAGTCTAGGTAGTGTTCTATACTAAGATATGCTGTACAAAAGGGAGGTTAACTAACAAAAAGGGCAAACTGTGTTTTTTCTGCAGCTCACTCTTGAGAAGCCGCAAGAAGCATCTCGGGATGACATCAATGAAAAAGCGTACATAAACAACTAGCCTTAACAGGAGGTTATGGGTAAGAGAAATCAATATTAAGCATAGCTAAATTTTACATATCAAAATATTTTTTTAAAGCACAGTATGCAATGGTGTGATGGACTAACCACCATGAGAGCATTTTTAAATAAAAAGTAAGATTTTAGCTTTTTCTATTATAAGACATTTCATATAGTGTGAGATGTTGATTTCTTTTCCCATCACTCCTTGTTCACAAGTAATTTGAATATCTTAAGTGTGAAATAGAATGTTATTGTTTGAACGACTACATAGCTGATAGGTGGTTTAGCTTAATTTTCTATAATTTGATGCTCTAATAAAACATTCTGGACACTTGTTAAATTCTAAAGCCATAAGTAGAAATGTGTCAATTTAATTCGTACTATATTAGCTTAATAAAAAATAGCTGGGATATGAATATAGAAACTGTTTAGCTTTAAAATTAAAAGTTGAGAGGTAATAATAGATGTATTTTACAATAATTGTAACTTTTCAAAATAACCTGTTAGCCTTAAATGAAGTGAAATGAGAATTTATTTTCCAAATAATGTAAATCCCAAGACTGTACATAATTGAAAAGTATTCTGTAATTAGACGAATTTGGGAAAGGGGATGTAGAACTTAACTGTTTTAGTGTATTAATATCTCATTACCAGAAATAATTATGAATTTACCAGTCCAGACTGTGGATTTCATCTTTAACTTCTGCTTGCTATGCTGACTGAAAAATGTTTTCTGCAGGACACTGGTATTATATTACATTCATTATGAAAAGGGGATCGAGAATGCCTGTCTAGGCTCCAGTTCAAGACTGGAATAAGAAAGGAAAGTAAATACTTTAAAATTGTCTACAGTAACCTTCACAGAGCACGACTCTTTAACTAATACCCTCCATACCACTCTATTTTCTCTTTTCTTTGGTTTGGTTTGCCACTCCTGGACATATTTCTGTTCTCTATAGGAGAACTACAACATTTGGCTCTTGCCAAGTTGTAATAATTAACGGGACTGGATTCAGAAGTTTTCACTGACCGATACCCTCTTGCTCCACATTCCCTCTAAGGGGGGGAAAGGTTGACATATTTAGTTTCCAAAGTTATTTTCATAACAGCAAAGTATGTTATGTGCCAATAGTTTGACTATTTTGAGACAATTAAATGTTTTTCCTTTGGTATGTAGATATATTAAGATTGGCTTTACATTGTGGCGATTTACTTGTGATGATGAATATACTTTTAATTGAGTAGAGTCCACAACAATGGCCCAACTAGACACAACTATAGAGGAATTTTTTGTATTGAGGTATCTATTTTGGAACATAATGGATACAATGAATGAAATCTTATGTATTGTACTTGCCACCTAAAGAATTTATTTTTGGCTATTAAAAACAAATTGACCAAAAGATGAGCAGAGACTAGATAAAATAACCATCTGTTTTACCAATAGTGTTATTTTTAATAAGGGGTACCCCCAACAATATATGCCTAATATCTCACGTGACACTCAATTTTTGGGATCCATTAAGTCACTTTTAAAAATTACAGACGGAAGTATTGCAATACTGACTAATATGGAACAAAACATTTAAGTCTTTGCACCAGCAGGTAAAAGCGGTTTATCCTAGGACAATGTTTATGGCAGCACTTGAATTTGAACCTGGAGACTGAGCTGTGTCAAAGGTCTGCAGACAAACAAATCATCCGACTCCAAGGGGAAACAAGCCATAACAGAGAGGGGATCAAGCCATGGACCAGGCCAATGACCAACTGACTACGGACAACGTACTCAAATTCTAGTCCAAGGGATCATGGGTTCCTGCTGCTAACTACTCAACTGTGTAGGTGACCACTGATGCTGAACAATCATCATGGGGCCAGAATCACTGAGGATAGCCTGCATGGCATCCAGACCAGAGCATCATTCATTAGATCAAGACTTCCAGATATTGATACCCTTTGCTTTGGGATATTGGACCTCAAGACCTGATTCACATTTTTACTATGCAGGGTTCTATGTTCTTTGCAGGAGCCCTTTTTAACTGTCCTTGATATGCCTTACAATTTGTCCACTCATTTGCAATTGTATGGCAGTTGTTGACCAAGTACTTGAATTCTTCCTGCCCTAGGAGTCGGAACCATAACCTAATCTCAATTTTTCTGCAGCAACATCTTTCGAGGAAAATTCAGGATTTGAACTACGGAGTTACAGAAGGTATAGGAGGGAAAGTTAATTATCTACAAGCACAGCAAGGCTAATTAACTCTTTCATAAGCAACATGTATTTATTGAATATTTGTAACTATTGTTTTATTAATGGAATTACTGCACAATTACTATAAATTTAAATCATTTTGGGTTTAACCTGTATAGCAATTGGGACAATATAATTGAACAAGCTTAGAAAATGTGATTAGGATAACTTGGTTGGCACTTAGAGTAAAAGCAATTTGTAAGAGTAAATAATTTTGGATAGCCCTTTTTAGTAAGTCTATTGATTCTTGGTGGAAAAAAAATACTTTTAATGTTTGCATGTAATTTGGACTGTTAATTGGGATTTAACACATGATTATTAGCACTTGCAGCATAACCAGTTAATAGTCAGTACAATTTTAAGCTTTCTTGGTTATTGACTTTAATAACAGGATTGATAATATAGAGTTAACATAATGGGACAGGTGAATATATAGTTTAAACTAGAAGACTTGAAGCAAGCAAAATGTACCATTTGTTTGACTATTGTTTTAGTAAATGATACAAAAGAATGTAACAAATGTGTTAGTAATTTTGCATTAGGATTAGATACAACATTTAGACGCAAATTGTATGACATTGGGTTTTAAGGTTTAAACATGCTATATTAAATACAGGTATAGTACAAACCTTTAAAGATTGTAGAACACGGTATAAAGGAAATGAAGTTTGTGGGACAGTGCTAACAGTGGTTTTTAAGAACTGGGGTAGTTAAGGCCATATAGACAGAAACAGTTGGTGGCAATACAGGACAAATAATTAATATTATGGCTACTTATGCCCAAGTAATATAGAAGATAGCTAAACAAAGTAATAATTTGGCACAACAGAGATGGAGTGTCTTGTGCATGGAATGGTGAATGTGGAGTATATGAAAGTGGAAAGCCCAAATACAAACCAAGGATGTGAGCTGGTGGCAGAAGAGTTTAACATCAATAAGAAACTTGGGTACAACCCTTGCAATTTTAATGTGACCCTGACATGAGCCAGTGGCTTACATTAATGAGAAGAGTGCTGATATCTTCTGAAGGGAGGACTGACACCTGCTTTCAGCAAGATAGCTGTCATCATGCAGCAAAGGTGATCACCTAATTTAAGACCACAGCTGGATGTAATTAGGGGCAACTTTGTGGATGTGAGCATGGCTGTTTGTATAAGGATTATATCTCTGGTTATTGAATTATTATTATTATTATTATTATTTATTATTATTGTTGTACACATCATTGGCAAAATAAACTAGGGACTTTAAAACTTCCAAAGTAAATACTTGTATTGTCTATGTCACCACCAACAATAATATTAAATGACCTGACTATTGATGAAAAATATAGAACTAGGTACACTTCTGTGAACTAAGACAGCTAATGTTTGTTGAATTAGAAGGAAATTCAATAGTTGTTGACAATGTTTTAATCTACATGGAAGTTATTAGATTATGGGACACAAATCTGAGATTTATAGGGGAAAGCATGTAATGCCAGTATACTCTGGAAAAAAAAGAACTTTGATACATGCTATTATTTGACTTAATTTTCTATGTTCACCATTATTGATTTTATTAGCTATTATTGATTTATGTGATTTATCTTTAAATATTAGTGATTTGCAATGATTTCTGTCATTCCCCAAATGCAACTAGCCAGGAATCTTTTACTTCCTTTTAGCCTCTAAGGGGGACATATTTAGTATACAGTGGAACCTCAGTTCACGACCATAATTCGTTTCAAACCTCTGGTCATAAACCGAATTGGTCGTGAACCGAAGCAATTTCCCCCATAGGATTGTATGTAAATACAATTAATCCATTCCAGACCGTACGAACTGTATGTAAATATATTTTTTAAAATATTTTTATGCACAAATATAGTTAATTGCACCATAGAATGCACAGTGTAATAGTAAACTAATGTAAAAACATTGAATAACACTGACAAACACCCAGGCTTCCTGCTCAGCTGCACGTACAGGCTTACTCTCAGCAGCACGCACGCACGCTCTCTCTCTCTCTCTCATCAGCACACGAGCCTGCCTGCTCTCTCTCTCTCTCACATTGCAGCAGTTCACGTCTGACCGATAACAATGCAATACGTGCGGAAATCATCAGCGCGCACAAACCAAAAGGGACACTGGCTTGTTCGTATACCAAGTGTGTAGTCGTGAACCGAGGCAAAAGTTTGGCAAACTTTTTGGTCGAAAACCGAGTTGTACGTGTACCGAGGCGTTCGTGAACCGAGGTTTCACTGTATATGTGTTTTATACAGATTAGGAATAGGGTTACAATAAGAAATTATTCCTTACAGTTTTAGTGGGACTTTATGAAGTCCCAAAGGGGGGGAATGTGGAAGAATAATTTTAGGATAACATAGCATTTATGTTTAAGAAATAACATAAAAGGGTTAATAAATGTCAAAAAACAGATAAAGGTCAAGTGAACAACAAAATGTACACTTAAATAAAAGAACTGGTTTAGGAAAAATGCTCAGATGGTCAAGTAAATAAAGACTGTGCCATAAGAAAGGTTGATGTAATACACAAAATGTACTGAAGGATGACTAAGAAATCCCAAGATGTCCTATAAATGAGAATGGATAGTTGCTATATGCACAGAAATTTCAAGGGTGGTGGCACAAGTCAAAGGTATAAGAAGAACCAGAATTAGGGGTGGGCAGTATGACCATAATTCTTTATCATGATATTTTTCTAAATTATCCCAGTTTCACGTTATTCAACAGTATTTTTTTCCAATGCATGAGTGGATGTTATCCAGTAATTGCAGTGGAAAATGTGGTTAAGAATAACCTATTCCACTGTCAAGAGCATTGTATATTGTACAAAAAAAACATTTTTAATGTGCACACAAGTATTAATACAGGTTTGCATGGCCCCATAAAGTGATAGTTTTCAAGGGGGTGGCACTAATGAAGAGAAGGAATCACATTGCATGACAGATGCAGTCAAAATATAGAACCTTTTTATTGAACAAATTTTGCAAACAACTTAAACTATAATTTTGACAACATATTTTCAACCATCCAAAGAGAAGTGCTTGTCAAAAGTTGTATTGCACTGAACATGTCTTAGAAAAAGGAAAAAAAGAGTAAATATTTTTTCTAAACCAACTACACTTTCTGTTAATGTTAACAATCTCTGTCCACTGACACATTAAAGTGACTTTTTAAACAACTTTATCATTATTAAACTGCATAATATTTAAACTAATAAATCATAACAATAAAATAAATAATAGTATTATTACTGATAGTTGCACTATTACTTCAAGGCTTCAAGCCCAGGTGCATTACACAGTATTCACCAAATTAAAATAAAATAAAACAAGTGCAACTTGGTGATGACATCTTTACCAACTGAACCATCATTTAGGCAAACTGTATTAATATGGACCTTGCGTCAAGCTAAGCTATATGCATAAATAATAAAACTGCAACTTGCATTGATAATGCTATTTGTGGTATAGCCCTACGGAATCGTATTAGGGCCACGGTGAAGAAAAAAAAATACAGACACAGGGAAGAAAAAAACAAACTATATGTCGAGAATAAAGTCAACATTTCCACTTTATTCTCGCCGTTTATGTAGAGATTGAAGTAGACATTTCCACTTTAATTATGAAGTGAATTATGAGAATAAAGTAGAATGTCGTAAACTAAACTTCTTCCTAAAATCAATGTTTAATTTACTAGATTTTGTCAAACCCCGTCATAAGTTAATGCAGCACATTAAATGTTTTGTGTTAAGTGTTCCCCGACCCAGTTGTTAATCACTACACTTCTTAAACTGACTTCCTCCGCACTAAGAGGAGACAGCGATCACCGCACAGAATCCATTCACTTCATGATATTCCTGCTCTCTGAAAATTTAGAATGCTAAGATAAATACTTCTTGATATCATTTTCATGATGAAATGCATTAAAGCAGGTGTTAAACATGCACGGTAGTGTGGCGGTAGTGCTGCTCCCTCGCAGTAAGGGGTCAACAGGTGTATGTTCAGTATAAAGAACTTTATGGCAGGTGTGACGAGGCTCCAAAAAACTGGATGTATGAATGGGTATCGCACAGGTTTAACTTAAATATTGTGTAAATGTTGGGTTTGTGATCTGGTGGTCGGAGACACGAACATATAATTCAATGCATGTTCTTCTGAGCTGGCTTTCTTTATTGCACGCGTGCTGTCTCTATCTGACGTACCAAAACCCCAGTTCCTATCCTTCCTTTTTCTTTCTCCACATAACCAATCACCACACGATAAACGTCTTTGTGAAATTAAAACTAGTTATAAACTTAGCCCACGGAGTGTTCAGAACTTTAAAAATATCTTCGTTATACATGTTTAATTATGCCATCCATTCAGGGTTGCGCCCATCCCTGAATGAGTCGCCAGCACATCGCAGGGTAAATACAAGCAAAACATACACTAGCAGGGTCAATATAGCATAACAAAACCCCACATCCTACATGACTCTGAAAGGAAACTGAAGCACGCCGAGTAAACCCACCAGAAAAACATGCAAATGCAAGGCAGGGTACACCCGAGACACCCTTGCTGTGAGGCAGCAGTGCAACCTCCACGCCACTGTGCCCCCACATGATTAATACATGCTTTAATGCTTTTCACCATTAAAATTATATCAAGTATTTATCTGAGCATTCTAAATGTTCAGAGGGCAGGAATATCAGGAAGTGAATGTATTCTGTGCGGCGATCGCTGCCGACGACTCCTCTTAGTGCAGAGGAAGTCAGTTTAAGAAGCTCGGGGAACACTTAATACAAAGCATTTAATGTGCTATATAACTTATGACGGGGTTTGAGAAAATCTAGTAAATTGAATATTCATTTTACGATGAAGTTTAGTTTATGATGTTCTACTTTAATGACAAATTACGAGAATAATGTCAACATGTCGACTTTAATCTTGACATAAAAGGCGAGAATAAAGTAGAAATGTCGAGAATAAAGTCAACATGTCGTCACACTTTTACACAGTACCCAGGTACATTACACTGTACAGTAATCCCTCCTCCATCGCGGGGGTTGCGTTCCAGAGCCACCCGCGAAATAAGAAAATCCACGAAGTAGAAACCATATGTTTATATGGTTATTTTTATATTGTCATGCTTGGGTCACAGATTTGCGCAGAAACACAGGAGGTTGTAGAGAGACAGGAACGTTATTCAAACACTGCAAACAAACATTTGTCTCTTTTTCAAAAGTTTAAACTGTGCTCCATGACAAGACAGAGATGACAGTTCTGTCTCACAATTAAAAGAATGCAAACATATCTTCCTCTTCAAAGGAGTGCGCGTCAGGAGCACAGACTGTCACATAGATAGAAAAAACAATCTCTAGCAAACAAATCAATAGGGCTGTTTGGCTTTTAAGTATGCGAAGCACCGCGGCACAAAGCTGTTGAAGACGGCAGCTCACACCCCCTCCGTCAGGAGCAGGGAGAGAGAGAGAGAGAGAGAGAGAGAGAGAGAGAGAGAGAGAGAGAGAGAGAGAGAGAGAGAGAGAGATGGAGAGAGAGAGAGAGAGAGATGGAGAGAGAGAGAGAGAGAGAGAGAGAGAGAGAGAGAGAGAGAGAGAGAGAGAGTTTGTTTTTCAGTCAAAAATCAATACGTGCCCTTCGAGCTTTTAAGTATGCAAAGCACCGTGCAGCATGTCGTTTCAGGAAGCAGCTGCACAAAAGATAGCAACGTGAAGACAATCTTTCAGCATTTTTAGACGAGCGTCCGTATCGTCTAGGTGTGCGAACAGCCCCCCTGCTCAATCCCCATACGTCAGGATCAGAGAAAGTCAGCGCAAGAGAGAGAGAAGAGTAAGCAATCTAGCTTCTCAGCCATCTGCCAATAGCGTCCCTTGTATGAAATCAACTGGGCAAACCAACTGAGGAAGCATGTACCAGAAATTAAAAGACCCACTGTCCGCAGAAATCCGCGAACCAGCAAAAAATCTGCGATATATATTTAAATATGCTTACATATAAAATTCGCGATGGAGTGAAGCCGCGAAAGGCGAAGCGCGATATAGCGAGGGATCACTGTATTGAAAACAAATAAAACAAGTACAACTTGGCTTGCAGTATTATCTAGTAGTATAGAAACAGTATTTACATATTTGAACATAATGGTCCACATCCGACCTTTTAAAACCAAAGTATCTCCAGGCAACGGACGTGACTCCTTTTTTTCGGCAAAAGTTCTTCTGTGTCATCATGTTCAACTTTACCGTCAGCTACAGCTTCAGTTTCGGAATGTTCTCTGTCCGTTTTCACTGCGCAATAACTACACTACCACTACCTATTTAGCAGTGTAGCAGTGAAAAAGAGCCCCTGAGCAAAAAATCTGTGTTTAGCAGTGTAGCAGTGAAAAAGGTCCCCACTTGAACAGTTTCCCACTGCGCCACGTTCCGAACGTCGTTTAGGCAATTTAAACCGGTGTTGCGGTATAAGAAAAATCCATATCGTAATAACAATAAAAAACGGTTTTCGGTATGAACCGGTATACCGCCCAGCACTAACCAGAATATAATAGACTTTTATTTTATATAAATCCTTTGGGTGTAAACCAGTGAACCAACCAGAGTAAAATGTATGCATTGATTGACACTATGTAAATTCAACAGTTTATAAAATTAACTTCTATTCTTTGTTTCTCTAACTATTCTGACCATGCTGTAACAGACTGTTTTGAAGAATGCTAGCTCCAAGGCATTTTGCTGAGGAGTAATTAAAAGATACATACAATGAACAGCTTTTCTCCTGCCTGATAACTGAATTGTCCTGTTAGAGGATGTCTCCTTAATAAGATGTTAAATTTCGACCACATTCCACACTCAGATACAGTGGGTTAAAATACTCTGAGTCAGGTGCACTGAGAGTAACAATGTTAAAGCAGCTATAATATTTGGAATAGTCTGGCAATTCCGTGGACCATTATATTGTTACAGGTTGATTATAATCAGATGCCTTAAATTTAAAAATGATATGAGGTTATTTTCAGTGTATTTGATAAAGCCACGTCAGGGATATGAATCTAAAAAATAAAGGCAAACCAAACAGGAACAGTAGCACTGCTTTGACGCTGTGTGCCGCCAGTTTGCAAAACCAAGCCGAAAACTTGCGTATGCAATGGTTTAAGCTGGCATGAGAATGTGCAAATCTTTATGCCATGCTTAGTTTTTATACATCACAATGTGAGCATGAAAATAAGCGTACGGAACATTTTTGTGCTTACGCACCGTTTATACATAAGGCCCCTAGTGCTTTCTTCTCCTTACCAAACGCTAACCACCTGATCAATTGCATAAAGATGATGTCATGATTATGTCATGCAATCTGTGCATAAAATATTTAATAAAAATCTATTTTTTTGCTTTACAGAAAGAAGTTTTTAATTTTCACTTCAGTATATTTAAGTTCTACCTCAAATAAACTAACAAATGTGAAGTGCACAAGCAAGTAATGTAGAAATATTAACCAAGTTCAGACAATTATATCCCAATTAAATACTTATTTCCATCCTACTAATCAAACATATTTGTTTGCAAGAGTAAGTATTCTGCCTGAAAACTAAAATTGCAAAGCACCTGTGCCTATGAAGTTAATGCAAAAAATAAAAAAAATCAAAACCCAACAGATCCCACTCCCAAAAAATAAATAAAAAAAATCTTACAAGACCTGTATAACTTAAATTAAGCAAGTACATAAGCTGTAAGATGGGCACTGGGTCAAACCCAGTTGGGAGCCTTCAATGCCGATGAAACATTTAGCCCCTTAAGTGTGTTGTAAAGAGCACATGCCAGCAGCAAAAGATGATGACATAAGAACAAAGCAAAGTGATGTGCAGATGTATGCCAGAGGAGAGTACAACCTTCAGACTCCAACTTCTGCCTCAGGATTATGAGCAGCAGATACAGGTCTCAAAACACAGAAGTGAGCATGCCTAACACTGCCAAGTCACATATTAAGGTCTGTTGGGTTCCAAGATGACAGAATAAGGAAATGAAAAACAAAAATCACAGATTATTCATTCAACACAATCATATTCATATGAAGACTGCACCAATATCCTACAAGTGCATTTCCCCTTCACACTAGCACATAATGAACGGAAAGATTTTTGATCTAATAATCCACCTTAATAAAAGTAATAAAAGTAAGTGTCTGTTTGGTTGCTATGTCTAAGTCATTCTAATAGACGGCAGACCACAAACATTAACACTGCTTTCACGAATCCCATAACAAATGGCACATAACAGACATATACTGTACATCACAGGTGCACTGTACATATTAACTCTAAGGTTTTTGTGGATTACTTAAATTTCAACCAGTCATAGACAGGTAATGCAGCTAGTGACTTAAAATTGTTAAATGGATCTATTTTCTGTTTGCTAGTTCTGTCGTCTCCAATCCAAGTCCTGTGGATTCTGTGTGCCAGCAGGTTTTTGTTACAACCAGATTCATAATCAGTGAAAATAATTGATAATACTTAATCTCATTTAATTTGCTGGTCTTTTTGTCTTCTCTTAATCTTAATTTACAAAAGCACAACTATATGAATTTTACATTTATAAGACAATTAGAAAAACTTATTTTTGCTATAGCTTTAAATGCTTAACTCTTTTTACATGTTTCCTATTATTTTTACCCCTTTGCTATATAGTTTGCTCCCTTCATTGAATCCTAATAATGACAATCAAAAACAAGCAGAGCAGACACCCAGGCAAACAACATAGAATCATGAAAGGATGCAACTACTTCAGCGTCAGATCAACTAATTGGTTAATAATGTAAGCAAATAACCATAACACTTGAAAAAGCGGAATGAAAATCTGGATAAAAATAATGTTAAAAATTACTCTCATATAACTGCCTATTACATTTTAATAAAAATTGACCAAACTTAAGTTTTGTAATTTGTACGCTGACTCCAAAACACAGAAACTGTGAAATAACAGCTCACTTAATTAGGCTAGGAGTCCAATTAAAAACAGAAGTTGATTAGAACAAAAACCTGTGGCCACACTTGGCTCTCCAGGACTAAGTTTGATAACCTCCGAGTTAAATAAAAATAAAAAATATTTACTTTAATTTGATTAAATATCTGGGATTGGCTCCAGCAGACCACGGACTCTGTGTTAGTATATAGCGGGTTGGATAATGGATGGATGGATGGATCATAAAAATAATGCATAGACTAGTTACACAGGCTCTTTCAAATCGCTTAGCCACAACTATAAAGTTTACCACATATGATGCATATTTCAATACACAATTATACTTCCAGTGGAATCAGAAAATATTCATACCTGTTCACTTTCTGCACACTATGCTGTGCTGTAGATTTAAATTTCCAATTTATACCCATCAATCTAGACTCAATAAGTCTTAAGTAGAAAAGAGTTAAAATGTTTCCGGAAAGGTTTAAAACATACTCAAAATCAAAAACTGGAATTTCTCATCTGTGTTTAAGTAACGTAAGAAACAATCCACAATATTCGCAATATTCGCCCATTTATTAAACCAACTTGAAATTTGTCACTGGAAGCTGATGCATTATAAAAAACTCAAGAATCATCCCTGCTGCTCTATCACAGACCAGACTCACTGAAATATCTATACTCACTCAAGCCTTTCAAATTTAAAGGTGTCATTCATTCAGACATACTGAGAAAGAACTCGCACACATCTGGAGAGAATGTGCAAACTCTGGATGCACAGAGACCACACTACCATTCAAACTCAATTACCCTGAGTTATAAAGTGCTGACCACTGTGCCCCTTAGAACCACGGCAGTGACTTGATTATTCATATTTGTGCTCACAACAAGAATACAACAAAAATGTAAATAAAAAAATTAAGCAAAAACATACTGTAAAGAGTGAAACAATACACTATAAAGCAATGTGAAACATATTGCAAAATGAATGATATTTGACGCCAGCAATATGTGAAAGGGAAACAAAAATGTAGTTCTCATTTAACAAGGTTAAAAACAAAACTATGGATTTTTCTTAATTATTCATCAGAATTACTTCACCATTTACAAACATGAATCGCACTGCACACACACACACACACACACACACACACACACAATATAAATACAGACATACAAGTGGGTGTCAATTTAATAATGAGTTCTGCTCCTGCAGAACAGTTGGAACAACCCTAATTCCAAAAACATTGGGATTTCAACTCTCATAAACCCATATTTTATTCATAATAGAACATAAAAAATATAAATGTTAAAACTGGGAAAATACCATTTTAAGAAAAGAATAAGGTCACTTGGAATTTGATGTCAGCAACAAGTTTCAAAAAGGGCCATGTTTACCACTGCTTAGCATCCCCTCTCCTTCCAACAATACTTCGTAAACATCTGGGAACTGAGGTGACCAGTTGCTGGACCTTTGGGAGAGGACTGTTGTCCCATTCTTGTCTGATATAAGATTCTAGCTGCTCAATGGTCCTGGGTCACCTTTGTCATATTTCTAGTTTCATGATGCGCCAAATTTTTTCAGTTGGTGAAAGGTCTGGACTCCAGGTGGGCCAGTTCAGCACCCAGACTCTCCCCTACTATGAAGACATGATGTTGTAATAGATGCAGTATGCGGTTTAGCACTGCCTTGCTGAAATATGCAAGGCCTTCCGTGAAAAAGACTTTGTCTGGATGGGAGCATATGTTGCCCTAAAACCTGTACATACTTTATAGCACTGATAATACCTTTTCCAGCTGTCAATTCCAAAGGCACTAATGCACCCCCATACCATCAGAGATGCAGGCTTTTAAACTGAGCACTAATAACAAGCTGGATGGTCCCTTGCCTCTTTAGTTCGAAACATGCAGCATCCATGTTTTCCAAAAAGAATTTAAAATTTTGATTTATATGACCACAGAACAGTTTTTACCTCAGTTCATTTGAAATGATCTTTGGCCCAGAGAAGACAGTGGCATTTCTGGATCATGTTCGCATTTGGCTTCTTCTTTGCATGACAGATGTTTAACTTGCATTTGCGGATGGCACAGCAAACTGTGTTCGCAGACAATGATTTCTCAAAGTATTTCTGCAGTGATTTCCATGATAGAATCATTCCTGCTTTTAATGCCGTGCTGCCTGAGGGCCCAAAGATCATGGGCATCCAATATTGATTTTCGGTGCAGATTCTCAGAATCTTTTGATGATATTATGCACTGTAGATGATGAGATATTCAATGTTTTCACAATTTTACATTAAGGAATATTGTCTACAAATTGTGGAGCAATTTCAGAATAGTTTTTTGCAGACTGGTGAACTTCTGCCTATTTTTACTTCTGAGAGACTCTGCAACTCCAAGATGTTCTTTTTATACCCAACCATGTTACTGACCTGTTGCCAATTAACCTAATTAGTTGGAAAATGTTCCTCCTACTGTTTCTTTTTAGTACCATTTACTCGTCCAGCTTTTTGTTGCCCAAATTCTAACTTTTTTTGATACATGTTGCTGCCATCAAATGCAAACTGAGCTAATATTTTTCATTAAATAGTAAAATGTCTCAGTTTCAACATATGAAATATTTTCTCTGTTCTATTGTGAATAAAATATGGGTTTATGAGATTTGCAGAGAAAAGCCACGCAAAATGACACCTTTTATTGGCTAACTAAAAAGATTACAATATGCAAGCTTTCGAGGCAACTCAGGCCCCTTCTTCAGGCACATCTTGCCTGAAGAAGGGGCCTGAGTTGCCTCGAAAGCTTGCATATTGTAATCTTTTTAGTTAGCCAATAAAAGGTGTCATTTTGCTTGGCTTTTCTCTACATTCATAATGGCTAACACGGTACAACACCCTAGTACTGAGATTTGCAAATAATTGCATTCTGTTCTTATTTACATTTTACACAGCATCCCAACTTTTTTGGAATTGGGGTTGTACTTAAAAATGTTGTCTTAATGGAAAAATTAACAAAAAATGTATAATCCTTTATCACTTAATTAAATGTATTAAAATGTAAGAAAACAAAAATTAAACAACAACTGATGCAATGAGGTGGGGAACACATGTTTTACATCTGCTTTTGTGTATGCATATTTTAACCTAGTAGTAAAATGCAACAGTCTTGGTGCAGTTTCAATTGATCTATTATGAACTGTTCAGATAGCTGGACACCAAGCCTACAGAGCATTAACGCATTACTTTTGTAGATTTGGTAGTTGCATGCAGTGGTAGACTAAGCTACAGAAGAATCATTCTTGAGTGATTATCCATACATGTATTTTTTACAGCTAAATTTTCTTTTCTTTTATAATCTTCAATCACATTTAAACAGTAATGAGTGCTACGTGCTGGGTATACTGCAAGTATGAGGCTGTGCACTTTTAGGTGTCACACTGTGTGTTTGACAGATGCATGTCTGACAGATACAACCTCTGATGTGATCTTCTTTCACACAATGCAGTAGAACCTTTTATTTTAGTTTGCTATGTACATGCACTCATGGGCATAATTTTTGTGTATCAAAAATAACGCTGTTTTATTTTCATTGCAATTACGTATGCACTCCCACTTCCCATGCTCCCCTTCTAAATCTTTCATGGGGCTGACCCTGCAGTGAAGAAGTATTACTTTAAATCATCACAAAACATACAGTACACTGACTGCATCGAACTCCAGCATTAACTGACAATTGTGAGACAAAAGCACAAAATTATTTAAAATAGAGAGCATTACTAATGGCTACTACATGCTGATTCACATCCAAACTAGTCTGCTTCATTCATAAATTTTAACTAGTTTCGAACTTATTACAAATCAAATGAAATTCACTTGAAAAGAAAAACTGCTAGATATTGTGTGTGTGTTCCTACCCGAAAATGGACTGTAAGAATCAACTAGCTACTAGTGCTCAGTCTGTGTTCATTTAACCTATTAAATACTCATACTGTTCCATCCAAACCTTCAGGTTTTCTATCCAAGAGGGAGTAACTATCCCAGTAGCCTTAAACATAAAATAGGAAACAAGAGGTGTTATCATTCTACTAAAGGGTGCACAAATGAAAATAATTACTCAAACCAAGCTAATTCAGAGTCACAAATCACCCTAACATGAAAATCCTTGAGGTTTTATGTATTACTTTTGATGTGGTGACCAGCTGGCACCACTGGGAGGGTAAAACATCCCACTGAAGAGTCTATCACCCTCTTCTTCATATACTGCCATACAGAGGTGAGCACATGGAGAAAACATGGCATTATACCTTTCTTAAGTGGGTTCCCTGCAAGACCGTATAGTGGCTATTGCCATCCTGGTGGTCCACTGGCACGCTGAGGCCTTCTGTAAGGTTGAGACACAATCACACAATAAACCGAAATATATGGATGAAGATATTATTCAGAAATGGGAACTCAGCTGCATTCTGTGGGAATTTTATTTAAATTTTGAAGGACAGAAATTTTATCAAAGCTTACAGTAAAAGGATGAAGAGTAAATGGAAAAAAATGCATATTAAATACCGAATTGATAATTTGATCAAGTCACGTCAAAAACAAAAATACAGGTATAATGCAACCACCGTAAAAATCATATGACAACTTGAAACGAAAACTATTCAGCCCATTCAGCAGTGATGAAAGTAACGTGTTCACGAGGAGACAATCTTTTTAAGTGTTTATGATTTAAATTAATGTGTGTGTATATATATATATATATATATATATATATATATATATATATGACACCGGCATAGAAAAAACGCATCCATAGTGAGGCAAACAGTTGACTAGTGACAAAGCAAGAACAATGCATGGCAACTTCTGCTCAGGTCTGGACACCTGTCACTGAAACAATGTGCTCTGGACATCCAAAAAATGTAAACTGTGGAGAAGTTAAAAAGGGTATTTAAAATGTATGTTATCTTTACTGTACTGTATGTGCTAAGAAATGCAATTACAATAATAAGATCACGCGATTTATATCACTACTTCTTTTCTTACAGTAATCCTACTTGGATGTTTCCCGCATCCTTTCCCATCCGCAGGCGTGCCGGACCCCACACGTGTGAATTTCTCCAAGAACTTCACCCAAGGCCCCTTTAATTGTCATGATTGCTGCTGTGATTGTCGTGACAGTCTGCTAGCCGCTGCAGGGGGCTCCCCGCCCCCTCTTGGTTCTCGGCTAGTCGAACCCCGCACGTGTAAGACACCCCCTCGAACTTCACAGCCGGGCAGCTGCCTCTTATACCCACAACCACCGTTACAAGCTGCACCCACACACCCCTCTTCTCCATCCTTACAGTATCCGTATTCCCAAGGACACGGACATACTCACAAGCGCACAAAAACGCCATGACAGTTTGTAAGAGATGAAAAGCCCGAGCCGTGTGAACGAAATCGTATGAAGGGAAGCCGGGGAAAGTCTGTGCAATTCGCCGAGCGCTGTTTAGGGCTTTAGAGGAAGCGAGTTCATTCACGGGATGCGGCGAGTTCGGGAGCAGGGGACACACGCGCCACTCCGACAAGAAAGGCCAGGGGATGCACGCAATAAAAATTAAAAGTTAAGATAAGTACTTACCTAAAATGGCTACTGCAGCAGCCAAAATACAAACAGCTATTATTTGGTGAAGTTTAGCCCAGGCAGCCTGCGAGAGCAGCCTAGCTTGCACATAGCCCCGCCTTTCGCCGCTGTCTATTGGTCGAGTAACGTTATAGAGCGAATTAGAGTCTCGCCTATTGGCTTGGAATATTGTCACGCACAGGGCGACTGTGCTCACGTTGGATGAGAGCGCTCTTCATTGTGCGTGTATTTGCATGGATGTGAGCTGCGCAGGGATTGGCTGCTAGTGGCGGTAGGCATCGCTCGAAGCGACTGCCGATTCGCAGTTAATACCGCTGGTCTCACCGTTCTCTTGGGGTGGGGTGCGAGGGGATCAAAGAGCGAGCGACAGGTCACCTGTCCATTACCCCACTGTCCGACGTGCATGCGTTCGGATGCCCGTCAGCCTGTTTGGGGAAGCTGTTACCCTTTCCATCGTGTCCGCCAATCATAATCGATTTTACTTGTTCATTAAAAACAAGGCTTCAGTAAAATGCTACTAACGCTTGCATTCCACGTCTTGCTCAAGTTTCGTTTCCCGGATGTGAAATTTCCTTTATTCAACAGTGTCTTACAATAGAATGTGTGTGTGTGTGTGTGTGGAATTGTCTGTCATCTCATCCTTTTTGAATGTGCTTGTGCATGTCAGTCTTCTAGCATGTTAGCCTGTATGTCTGTCTGACAGTCTTCATTCTTAAAAACTGCCTTGTCTGTGTGCGTGTGGTTTTGTTTTGTTGTTATTTTGTTCGTGAGGTGTGTATATACTGTTTTTATTTATTTTGTCCTATTAATAACCAGGTAATCCAGTTCAGAATCCAGTTCAGGACGGAGAGCATCCTGAAAGCAAGGCAGGAACCTACCTTGGGCGAACATTTTGCCACATCAAATTCAGTTGGCCAAACTTTTAAATTTAGCAATTAAATTAATTTTGTTTATACACATAAAAATAAACAGGATGAGATTCTGCTTAGAAGAATCAAAATGATCTGCTATATAATAAAACACTACTTTGTGTGTGTGTTTGTGTCTGGACCCTCCAAGCTATCTAATTGATCTGTTTAGCTTTGGTTTGATTGGTTGGTTTGGGTTTGGTGGATCAGTGGTTGTTAATGATGATGCAATAAATTAGTAGTGCAAAGTTCAGATCCTGATTGTGACAAATATGTTATTATTATTTTTACAAAAAAAAAAAAGTTAAAATGGAGCATTTCAACAACAACAAAGCAAATAACTTCACAGAGCAATGTTGGGTCATTAAATACTAACAAGTCGACTTCAGAGATGGGAAGTGTTTACAACAATACAAATAATGTTTTCATGGCGGTTGATGTGGGCCCATCCACAATTGATGGTACTCAATAAGCAGACAGGAGGTGAGCATGATACTTCAAAATGGCAAAATCTTAGAAGCTGAACATGATTGAACAAGGAAGCGCTGTGAAAAAGAGGTTAAAACGCACAAGGATACTGAGAAAAGACATTGGACAAACTCTGTGGGTACACACATGGCCGGAGATATCAAATATTTAAAACTGTATTATAAAACCTGTCCTTGACAGGTAACATAACCAGTTAATTTTAAAAACTGTGTGTGCCTATGGTAAACAATCTTTGTTCCTCCAAAATCTTTAGTAGCCATTCTTTATGTTTCTGTTGGTTTGGTTTTAAGTCTGCAGTTTGTAGTCATTTTGTCTTAGCTTCAATTAATTGTTTAATAATAAATTTATGTTGTCCATTGCCTCTTAAGTAGTCACAGTAACACAGTGGTTAGTGCTGCTGCCTCATGGATCGAGCACCCTGGGTTTGAGTACTATTGGTCCAGTATAAGTATAAGTGCAGGAGCAAGCCTTGAGATGGACTAGTGCCCCATCCAATTTTGGTTACTAATTTACACCCAGTGCTCCCAGTATAGGCAGCAGACCAGAGTGATCATGAACTGGACAAAAGAGGTTGGAAGAGGGATCCATTATGACGGAATGGGCATGTCACCCAGAGCACTATCTCAAGGGTCTTTTTTGAACATATTCTGTTTGTATAATATATTTACCATGCAATTCACAGTACTTCCATAATTTGTGCACCAGTAGCATTCTAGACCTGTGTCTGAGTCTCTTTAGAGAATACATGTGATTGTTTGTTTATACAATCTTTTCAAATTAGTATACATTGTGAAAGCAAAGACAAAAGGAGACATGCAAAGGTTTTGGGGCTTCAGTACAGACTTCCTGTTTATTTCAATTAAGGCAAAGATACAGTATATAATAACAATGACTGTAAAAACAAAGTTGCCACCGTCTGCTTACGATAGTAACCAAAGATGGCATGTTGGTTAAATATCCTGGAGAATGGAAGGATTGGGGGATGAAGGAAGTTTGGAGGCAGACTTACTGTTTCTCATCTAGGTCGTCAACCTAAACATTCCCCTTTTACTCCTCATCCAGGACATCAGCTTTCGGGCTGAAAAAGAAAAAAACTATGTGAGCTGAGGTGCCCTCTCAAAATCCTTCCCTTGTGTCCTCTGCAAATTGGTCCCTACTCTATACAATCTGTGGAGAGTTCCTACATATTGCATTGCCCATGCTCAACTTTAACCTGAGGACAGAGCGCATATAACCATGAGGTTATGGACTCAAGACAGAGCATTTTCATTATTGTGGGGAGTCCCTTTTCATTGTACAACCATGAAGCGATGTGGTTACAAGTCTAGCATTCCCCCTTTAACCTATGTGTTACTGTCTTTGTGACTGGTTATCCATTGCAAGGGTGCATTTTTAGTCACCATGGTGAATTTATGACCTAATAAATAATACTTCAGTTCCCCAGTTGTCCAATTGATCCCAAGGACTTCTGTCTACACAGCAGCATATATGTTTTGTCCCAGTCCAACAGTTTCTGACCCAAATACTGTATGTGGAGTTGTCTTTCCCATCAATGATTTCATACGATGATGATGTGGAGTTTGCTTTAATTTTTTTACAGTGTTTTCATAGACCTCTAAAGACAATGGAAGTATTGTTTGGGGGTTTTTGTGGTCAAGGAATTTAAAGGTCTGATCATTTCTTTTTAGGACATTTCTGTAGATGTCATTTATGAAATATGTCTTCCCACTGTGGCATTTGTTTTTATTAGGGATGATGTCAATTATTGCTTTATATGCAGTGGTATAAAGGTTCGTGTCATGCAGTTCCTGATTGTCCAAGTTTGTGGATTTGACAAAAGAATTAAACTTAGGATTTAAAAGTGTCCCGTTTTACTGTCTTGGTTTATAAACTGCTTCCTGTTTACTGAGCATTATTAAATCTTTTGATTTAGCCCCATTTCTTGATCTCATTGGTTTTTTTTAAACTCTCTTTCTGTGTTCTCTGATTTAAATCTTTGATTTCACATATTAAATTTGTTCCTTAGATCTTTGACTTCCCAGGTATACCCCTTACTTTATTTTGGTTACTAGGCCACCTCCCAATTCCGCTCTTTAACCCTGTACCTCCGTGTGTGATAATTACAGACAAAACACTGCTCCCAGTCCTGTGTCTGATGCATCATGCTGGACAATAAAATGAGAACAAAATTAGACCTAACCAAAACAGGGTCAGTGATTATAATTATTGTTCTGACAATTTGATACGTCACAAAATTTATGTTTGTGTGTGGACCAAAAGATGAAGAAAATTCAAAGATCAAAAACAAGCAGGGATCAAAAGAAAGGAAGTCAGAAATGAAATGATCATCACAACCCAAAATGAAAGTGAAGAAAATGTTGTGGCTAGTTTCTGCCTCACCAGAATGCATTTTATTTGCTAGCTACTGATGAAAGGTTTGTTAAAGAATGAAGCAACTTGCAAGCTGACAACACTAGTCATGTGTGGTGAACCAGAAATACTGTAATCATCAGTGTAAACAGTTCACAAATTGTTGGCACCTAGCTCCAAATACAGTACCTAAAACAAAATGGCTTTGCAAGAATATGCGAAAAATCACTAAAATAATATAAACATAAGGCTAGGGTCATTGTAAAATAAAAAAAAGGCCTAGAGTAATAACAAAATTATTCAAAAGCCACAAAAGTATAACAGTTTTTAGGCAATGAAATTTAGACAATGCAACAGTTGTCTTTACCACAGTAGGTGTTTTCATGTTGGGTCCATTAGAGGCTCTGCTTTTTCCAATAAATGAAGTATGAACATCCAATAATACTCTGTTAAACTAGAAAATATTATACTTGCCTCTTTTTTGAACAACAGGAGTTTTACCTTAACTTGGCCCATCATGTACCACGATACTCAGCCTCTTTTAGCCCCAAATAACATTTATTTGGCTTAAAATTAGGTCCAGCATCTAAAGAGTGGCTAAGTGTTCCTTCTGGATGCCATAATAGATGCTAATTTTGTCCAGGTATAAGTCACTGTAGGCATTATGAGTAATCTGTCCACCAGACATTGGAACAGGTCTAGGGAACCATGTAGCCCAAAGTGTAAGACACAGGACTGCCAATTTCCACTGGAGACACTGCACATGGTTTTCCCTTTGCATATTCTCTGTCCGATTCAAAATTGTCCCTAGTGTGTGCTTGGTGTGTGTGTGTGTGTGTGTGTGTGTGTGTGTGTGTGTGTGTGTGTGTGTGTGTGCACCCTGCGGTGGGCTGGCACCCTGCTCGGGGTTTGTTTCCTGCCTTGCGCCCTGTGTTGGCTGGGATTGGCTCCAGCAGACCCCCATGACCTATAGTTAGGATATAACGGGATGGATAATGGATGGATAGATATTCTCTGTCAGAAGATTTTGCAAGTAACCTATAGTTATACCAAATAGTTATTAGGAAATGTGCATTGCCAATCACTCCACCCTGGACACTGGGTAGGCATCAAACTGAGAAACTTGACTGACTCTGTGATGCAAAGCTTAAACATCTTATATGTCTCCAGTTCCACTTTTGCATGGTTTAGATATAGTCTCTCAGAAATCATTACCAAGTGGTTGCTATGTAAGATTAAATGAATAAATCCCAGTTTTGTATCACAGTATCTGCTGTCTGGGATTACTTGCTACATTTGGCATGGTTGAGTTGGAGTAAGCTTTTCTCTGAAGCGTAGCTCAAGAAACAAGCTATACTAATGCAACCAAGGAGATGTTTGGTTAACACCAGAATAGAAACTATATGTATTAGAACAGGAAATGACAGTACAAGTTAGGGCTTAAATGAATGGCTAAAGAAAAGTACAGGTGTTGGTCTTGAAAAACATCTGAAAAATAAGCAACAGAACCAAAACATGAAACCAAAGATATAGTCAGTATTGGATTGAAACCAAAACTAAAAATTCTGTTCCCTAACAGTAATAAACACAAAAAAGATGTCACTTCAGTACAAATCTTTGATGCCACGTACTGAACCTTATTATTTTAAATAATTGAATGGCAGTAACATCACATGCACATTTACATTTACATTTATTTTCTTAGCAAACACATTTATCCAAATTAACCTATAAAAGAGGTTAACAATCTTGTTTAGGAATAAGTAGAACAGGACAAGGTTACAAAATGGATCATCACAAGTGGAGAGGTTAGAAAAAACAACACACAACTCAAACAAGTGAGTTACAATTACTAGATAATAAAACCAAACAGGTTTTATCAAGTAGACAGAAATCCACTGAACAAGAGAGTCTTCAAATGCTTCTTTAACACATTGAGGGGGGAAGAATTATGATTTTGGGTGGGAAGCTTGTTCCACCAACCAGGGCTACACATAAAAAGAGTTTGGTTTGAAATTTGATATCGCACAGAGGTGGCATCACCAGTCGCCTTTCAACAACAGACCTGAGTGATGTAGAAGGAACACAAGACCACACAAGAGTCTCAATATATACAGATGCAGATCCATTGAATACTTTATAGGGAGGCATCAAGGATTTGAACTTAATATGTGCCAGTACCAACATAGTGATCTGAAGAGATGAGTGACACATGTCCACCGCGGCTGATTAAACACAGACATGCCATCTGCAGCGGCTTGGTGACACATACTGTTACTCCTACCAGCAGCATCAACAGCCAATCATGGGATTGTCATGCACATCCTTCTCGGTGAATAAGATAAGCACTGGAGATCAGATATTAAATTTCATCCACCAAGCACAGATTAAAAGTACAGTTCCCCCAAACATGAGCACTCTTACTGCCCATAACCTCCCCCAACATACTCACACACAATGATGAATCAAATGGAACCATAAATAGTTTACAAGATCCTGATTAACATGTTCAGTCTGGCCATTAATTCCATGGTGTTGACAAGGAATAAAATGTCATTTGTATTCCTAACTTTGCGTGAAAATTTTTCCAAAAGCAAAAGACAAATTGAGTTCCTGTATCAGAAATAATTGGTTTTGGAAAGATATGTAACCAGAAAAATTCACAAATACTGTAAACACATCAACCTGTTTGTTTAGAATTATGGAGCTTTTTAATAGGAATAAAATGTGTCTGTTTTGAGAAGGAGTGGTTGTAAAATAGGATATCTTGAATGAGATTTATTTCTATTACAAATTTTACACAACACTTTATTATCATTTCTTAATGAGGACTACTAAACATAATGTTAATAGTTAGGTTTGACTGATGATAATTAAATGTTGAGCAATGATTTAGTCATGCCTCCAGAAAAGGACAACTTTTTGTAATTCTTCTGAAACACAAACTGATCATTTCGAGGGTACTAATTAATCCCTGAAAATTTGATTTGATGAATAGTATTTAGAGAAGATTCTAACTTGGTAAAGGCTAAAAATATGGGGGATATCATCTGATTCCAGCAAAAAGGTTTCAACTTCATATTAGCAAGTAAGACAAAATCAGCTTTAAGGTTTTTTTCCTTGCCTTATACAAAATCTTAAAATTAAGACAACCTAATAATGTCAATTCTGCTTCTCCTATGTTTAAGCAACTTATCAGATTTTCAATATTTTACAGTTTATGATCAGTATAGATTACAAATGAATGCTCTGCACCTGGTAACCAGTGTCTCTCTTCTTCCGACACCAAATTTTATTGGTAATAATACTCATTACCCAGCATCATAATTTTGCTCTACTAATGTGAGTAGTTTAGTAAACAACATACAGGGATGAAGTTTTCATTGTCAGTGAATTGCTGTGACAGTATTGCTCTAACACAGGCGCTAGAAGTGAGAATTTAAAATTCAAATGTTTTAACACAGCAGTCATTGTAAATTCTTGATTTAATCTTTGAAAGGCTTCTTGTACATCCTAAGTTTAAATTTGTGTGCTAATTTTAGAATTATTGAACAGAATACTTTAATAAATCTTCAGTAATAATGGGCAAACTTCACACATTTCTGAACTTGTTTTAAGGAATTTTCCTTGACCTTAGTTTGATCCATGCTGATATCATGCCTTGAGATGTGCTAGCCCAGCGTTTCTCAACTTTTAAGTATTTGCGACCTGAGTTTTCATAACAGTTTTAATCGCGCCCCTCAAAAATTTTTTTGAAAGGAGCCCACTAATACCAATTTGTTCTTTTTTAATTAATGATATATCATAGATGCATATTTTATTATACCTACTTAACTTTTATCAACATTTATCTAACTCTATATTTCTTTTTCTAGTATCAGAATGTAATAATACAATAATAATACATTTTATTTAATAGGCACCTTTCTTATGTAGTTTAAGTTAATTTGTTGTGGTTTCAATAGATGTATTTTTCAGATTTTTGATTCTTGTTTTCTTTTTTTCACATCTTCGCGCCCCCCTCAGAGGGGCCCGCCCCACAGTTTGAGAACCACTGTGCTAGCCCAAGATAAAAACTGTTGATTGATGGAAATCAAATTTCTTTAGTCTTACAAAGAGGTTGTTAGCATTTATTGTAATCCTCATAATATCTCTTGAACATATTGGATGTATGAGTCAAATCTCTGGAAGAAATCAAGATATCATCAATGAAAACTAAAATATAAATATCCAAATATAATTTACAAATTATCCAAATTTATCTTGAGTTGTTTCTCCATAGCGATGTAAACACCTGAATTAATTCATAAAACAAAAAATCTCATAATTTTCTTATTTATAATATTAGTGTACCAAGGTTAACTCAGGAGTAATAAATTTAATAACTTCTCCCAACAAAAGGAGCATTATGAACAGAACTAAATCTCAATTTATGTTTGAAGAGAGTTTTGAGTAATTAATTTTCTGAAGTAGACTTGAACTATTAACATTCTCCTTAGACCCGGACTCAATTAAGACTTATATCTCCTGAATTTTATTTACCTTTGCTAGCACCAATAAGGATTTTTTAAATTTTGAAACTACTTCGTCCTACATGTCCCTGCAAGAAAAGCAGTATGTTTTTTCTCTTTTAGTCTTGGACAAATGTTATAATAATGACCTGAATCTCCACAGAAAAGACAAAATTCCTTCCTCAAAACGTCCTTTACAATTCAGAGGTGGTTTCTTTTTTCTTTACAACTGATTGTACTCTTTCCTTATATATTTGCAAAAAATACTGTGAATGCCTTTCTACCTCCTTAAACAAGGAGGCATAAGTTATTTTTAAATCCAGTCATTCACACCACATCATCTCTGTGTCTTTCATTTTATTAGTCCAAGTTTTTATTATACAATACAATACAATTTATTTATACAATTTAGGGCCGCAATGGGCTTTAACAGGCCCTGCCGTTTGACAGCCCCCCCATCCTTGACTCTCTAAGTAGACAAGGAAAAACTCTCAAAACCATTGTAGGGAAAAAATGGAAGAAACCTTGGGAAAGACAGTTCAAAGAGAGACCCCTTTCCAGGTAGGGCATGTAATGGGTGTCAAAAAAGGGGGTAAATGCAATACAATATATAGAACACAAGTAATCCTCAATACAATATAATAGTGCAATAGGAATACTGTATTACAAGTACAGAGCAGAATTCAATAGTAGATGTCACATAAATTGGATTTGTTCTGAGTTCAGAGTCAAGCTGCCTCCCCCTATTGGCCATTCCACAGCTGAGTCAGCACTGGGCCAGCCAATTCAATGAGAGGACCCCTCTACCTGATGATTCCTGTGATCCTCCATCAAAGATGACTTTACCTTATGTGGCAGGTGGGCAGTGGCACTAAGTGCCACATCTGAGTACCGAGAAGAGAAACAGAATAGGTGAGGGTTAGTTACAAATTATAACTATCATGTTACTTATGTTTTAGTGCTGATGACTAACAACAAAGATGCAGTCTACACAGTTAATCAGCAGCTCTAGTCAGGGTATGCTAAACTGAAGTAGTAAGTCTTCAGCCAAGATTTGAAAGCTAAGACCGAAGGGGCGTCTCTTATAGTAGCAGGCAGAACATCGACAGTTTACGGGCCCTGTAACTAAAAGCACGATCTCCCACTTTTATTTCATTAATCTTTGGAATCATAAGCAGATCAACATCTTAATGTACATTCTGGTTTGTAAGTCATGATAGGTTCAGATGAGTAAGCCAGTCCTTGGCCATTTAAGGCTTTATATGTTAAAAGGAGGATTTTGAAATCTGCCCTAATCTTAAGTGTAAAGATTTAAGAACTGGAGTTATGTGTTTGTATTTTCTTGTTCTTGTAATCAATCCTACTAGAAATAAATACATTAATTAGTTTGTCAGAATCCCACTTATTTAGAAAACATCTTCATTTCCCAACATTTTTAAGATGGAAGAAACATGATTTAGACAACTTTGTAATGTGCGCTTTAAATGACATGCTAGAGTCAAAGATAACTCCTAGATTGTGGGCTGATTCAGTAAAATTAATGGTGATTCCAACTGAGTTAAACGATGACAAAATATGGTTGTGATCAGCATCATTATACCTAAAGTGTTGTTTGGTTACCACCATAAGAGAGATTTTAGGTATTAGACCAGGAGATCCTGGCACAAGTTAGAGGTTAAACTAAAATGTTTTCAAAATACAGTATAGGCTTTGGTCATAACAACAGGTCATAAAAATAAGCAACATAACCAAAACAAGAAACAAAAGACATAGTCAATTAAGACAATAAGAGGTCAAAACTGAAACTAAAGATTATTTTCCCTCACAATAATAAATGCAAGTGTTCACTCAAAAACATTTGTATTTCAGTCCAAAGCTTGGATGATGTATGCTGTGTAATGCCACCTTAAATAACATGACAATAAGGACATCACACACACATCAACATCAGACCACTTTACCAGCAATAGTGCTGTGGCCAACAACTACATGGCGTTATAGTAAGCTGTATAAAAAACAAAAAGGTGCCATAATAACATCACTAAATAATATGAAAAGTATAAAAATGAAATTAAACAAAATAATTTGTATGGCTAAAAATAAAAATGAAACATACAAAAATACAAAATAATTTACAACAGATACAGCCAATCTGCTGAACCCAGGTGTCTTCAGTAAATTAACATTCTGTGGGCATTTTATTAGGGTGTAGCACAACCTAATTAACCAACTTACTTTACTACTTTAAATTAGAATGACAAGTGGGAACCAAGACTATAATTCCATTCCCTTGTTTTTAACTTGTGTTACATGGTTATACAGCTGTATATCTGAGTCTGCATCTGCTGCACTTTCTCCAGATACTCCCACACCAGAGGGTGCAACGTGTCCAAGTGATTGTACCACTGGGTATAAGGCTGGTCATGGTTCTGTAGCACAGTTTTAATTTCTAGCCAATAATCATCTAGAATGGACTCATATGGTGGACTAGGATGTACCAATATTGTACAACTGGGTAACGTGCAATGCACTAAGACATTGGTATGGGTATCTGTGCTTCCTGATTCTCCTGGACTAAATCTGAGATTCCTTTGGGCTTTCTCCAATATATTAATTAAAACAGAGGGCAGCCAGTGAATGCTTCTATTACTTCTCAGTCTGCAAACAGCCCGAGAGAGAGCAGTTGATCTCAGTCCTTCCATGATCACCAAGCTATACATACGGCTGTGAGACAAATCCTCTAGCAGTCTAACTATATCCTTGGCAAATGTACTTCCTGCAGCTGGAAGAAGGTAGAATGTTCAGAAAAAGATAGTTGAAAAAATGGACCAGGAGATGACCTGAGGGAGAAAAAGCAAATGAATGGCTCAAAAACAAAGCAAAGTTGTTAATAGAAAAAAACATCAAAAACAAATCGCAAAAAAGAGAAGTTGAAAAAACAAGTAAGGTCCAAGCCAGAGTATCACCTTCAAAGTCTGAAAAATAATTTTGAAGTACTGAGTTTTGTCACTGTCCCAATACAAGGATATTGAGTAAACAACACTGCCAACTGTGTCACAAGACCAGCAAGTGGCAAAGCAATTGGCAAACCCAGAAAGGGAAAGCAGCATCACCCATAAAATTTCAAACTGACTTTGGTATAAAACAAAATAAATTAACAAAATTATATAATCTTGTAAGGAAAAAATATACAAAAAAATTAAGAAATTTGACTGAGATCCTATCGACATGGGGCAGAACTCCAAGAGGCGTTGGTGCTTGGGGATCTGATTAAAGTCACACGCTAGACAAAATGTGTAGAACTGACCTCAGCATCTGTCCTAAGCCAGCAAAATCATAGTCTGATTTGCTTCAGGGCTTTATCTGCCCTTATGTGCTTTCCCATAATATGGACATGTGATAAATGGTGAAAGAGGTACCAAATATAATGCTATGTTTTCTAACATGAAATGGAGTCCCTGTGGTATGTCCTCACAGGAAGGATTTCTGTTTACAGAGTTCCTGTTTATAAGGATCATTGCATTTCTGGTATGTTTTAGGGAATCACTGCTCTACTGTTCTCATTTAAAGATTAAGAGCAGTTTCCTAATATGTGAAAGTGTTTTCACACTAACACTGGGATTCTTTTTTACATTGCTTACCAGTGAGAGTATCAGCACAGAGGGTTTTGTCATCACATCTGCTAGTAGTGCAGATAATACATCCCATGGAGATCTGTGTTATGTTGCAATGCTCTTATTATTTTCTTCTTGGTCTAAAATGCTGTATGCGGAATCCATGGGCCTTTTATCTGTCCCACTACAGCTTCTAAGGCTCAACTCTTTAGTGGTACAAGGCTGGTCATGACTCTGCAGCACAGTTTTAATTTCCAGCCAATAATAAATTAGAATGGCCTCATATGGTGGACTAGGATGTACCAATATTGTACAGCTGGGTAACATACCATATAATAAGACATTGTCATGGGTATCTGCCTGTGCCTCCTGATTTTCCTGGATTAAATCTGGGATTCCTCTGGGTTTCCTCCCATATATTAATAAGAAAAGAGACAGAAGCTCTATTTGTACTAAGATGAATGGTGTTTAACACAAGTCACTAACCAAAAGTGGTAATGACCATGACTGGGCTTTGTGTCTCCATAGACTAAGGAAAGCTGTTAAATTGCTTTATTAATGATCTTCTGCTTGTAGAGTATAAATGGACTGTGCAGTTATTCCCACTAACTACCATATACTCACAATGAGGGTTAGAAATAAACAGACACTGCACACACACAATGTGGGGTTCCCTTTGCCCAGCCATACTCATAGGCTTATCAAAGTGGGGAAACTGGCAATTATATGGCCACCCCTCACATCAGTAAAATGTGAGAGTGTCTGGGCTGCTCAATAGCTTGTCTTGATGTTTGCACATTTTTGCCAGGAGATCTTGGATTGAGTGTGGTGTTCTGGCTACTCTTCTTCTTGGTTACAGACTTCCCCTCATCCCTCTGTTCAGCAAGCATCTCTTTGTGTTGATCGAGCAGCACTCTTAATTTTTCTTTCTACTGTTTTCTGACCTAGAAAGGAAATCTCTACAATTTGGTCCCTGGTGTGAAGTCATTTAACCATTCTCCCCACAGATCAAACATCCGGGCCCGATAAGTTTTGTAGGATCATATGTTCAATTTCTGATTCTTTCAGGATGTGATACTGTTGTTGATATTGTATTATGTAGCGGTACATCACTTTTTTCCCTGACAAATAATTCCTTATAGTCATAATATACCCAAAGTTCCTCTGCCGTTAAGGATGTTTTTGGGCATCCTTTTTATGTAATATTATGTTTGTTGGTATTGTTTCTTAACATGGATTCTGTCTGAACTAAGTAAAATACAATTAGAGACATCATATCTTTTTAATAATGATAATACGTCTGGGGATTCAACTAAATCTCAACTACTTCAGCAGTGTAACATATTGTACTTGTGGTGAAAGATGTTATATGAAATAATTATTGATTTACATCAGTGATCTGGTTCTCACATTGCACCTTGTCCTACTACCAGCTCGCTGAAATCCAAAACTGGATAGAAGGGTTAAAAAAACAAACCAATGAATGGTAATGAGAGCAGTTAGTATAAGTGAGTACGATAACAGAGGCAAGAGAAGTAACTGCACCATATTCTATTGGATTTATTTAAATTAATTAACTTAAATACTTGGAATCAACAGTACAGAGTAATGGGGATTGTGGAGGAGAGGTGAAAAAGAGAGTGCAGGCAGGGTGGAATGGGTGGAGAAGAGTGTCAGGAGTGATTTGTGACAGACGGGTATCAGCAAGAATGAAAGGGAAGGTCTACAGGACGGTAGTGAGACCAGCTATGTTATATGGGTTGGAGACGGTGGCACTGACCAGAAAGCAGGAGACAGAGCCGGAGGTGGCAGAGTTAAAGATGCTAAGATTTGCATTGGGTGTGACGAGGATGGATAGGATTAGAAATGAGGACATTAGAGGGTCAGCTCAAGTTGGATGGATGAGAGACAAAGTCAGAGAGGTGAGATTGCGTTGGTTTGGACATGTGCAGAGGAGAGATGCTGGGTATAATTAGAGAAGGATGTTAAGGATAGAGCTGCCTGAGAAGAGGAAAAGAGGAAAGCCTAAGAGGGAGGTTTATGGATGTGGCGAGAGAGAACATGTAGGTGATGGGTGTAACAGAACAAGATGTAGAGGACAGAAAGATATGGAAGAAGATGATCCACTGTGGCAACCCCTAACCGGAGCAGCCGAAAGAGGAAGAAGAAGATTCTATTGGATTACAATTTTAAGAATGCCAGTCACTGCCTGTTTTCTCATGATGTCTCTAATACTGACCACTTAATTCTTAAGAATTTTCACTTAATCAACATGCATGAATGATCTACATAACTATGCATTTATGTGTAAAGATTTGAGTTAAAACTGTCTGATGATACAAACAGGATTACATTTTTTGTCTGCTTTAAAGTTACATATGAAATCCTACACTGATGGCACTCTTTGATTACATTTAATGATACCCGTCCATTTACTTTCCCAAAGAATTGATCAAATAAGATGGAAGAATGGATGGGTGTAAAGTACTTATCTCTAAACTCTGAAGCCAAATCTTGGTATTAAGTAAACTCCCTTATTAATTAAGATTAAGAGTTAGCGTTTACAGTCAAAGCCTCATATAATGATAGATAGATAGATAGATAGATAGATAGATAGATAGATAGATAGATAGATAGATAGATAGATAGATAGATAGATAGATAGATAGATAGATAGATAGATAGATAGATAGATAGATAGTACTTTGTTTGTCCCAAGGGGGAAATTTAAAAGAATTCACAAACTCAATAAATAAATATTATAACAAACAACAACCAATGTCCTAAAATACACATCAGAATTACTAAAAAGAAGGAAAAGAAAACTAATAATTTAGCTGAAGATAAAAAGAGCAGTCACAGTCACAGTCACAGTGAGGAACTCTAAAAGTGTATTACCATTGATATAAAAGATTCCCAATTGTACTTCTTGACATGCTTCTGCTGAATAATGCATCGGCTAAAATTGCTGTAGAAAACACCTTTCTTTGAATCAAGGGCACACTATGTGAATTCTTACATGTTAAGACATTGGGAGTTCAAATGTGCTCACACTTAATTACTTATTTGCACTTCTAGTCAATCAGAGTACACTGTGCAATTGCATGGTTTTACTAACCTTATGAACAATCTTGTGTGATTGTGTGAGTTTAATGGTACCCACACAATTTGACACTGAAGAATGATGTGGTATTTCTCTGTATCTCATATTTTACTGTAATATAGCTTGGTGCCAATATTTGCTTGATTAATTTGAATCTTATGTTGCTTATGGTAATCTGTCTAAAGTACATACAAAGTACATGGTGGCTCTGAGGCTAGGGATCTGTACTGGCAGTCGGAAGGTTGCCGGTTCAAATCCCGTAAATGCCAATAGAGACTCTGCTCTGTTGGGCCCTTGAGCAAGGCCCTTAACCTACAATTGCTGAGCGCTTTGAGTAGTGAGAACAGCGCTATATAAATGCAAAGAATTATTATTACATACATGCAGTGCTACCATGAATTTATAGTTGCTGGGCAATGTTCTTCAATATGTCTAATTATATTTTTCTCTAAATAAATATCATGGAGTCAATGGTTCTTCTGCCATTTTATTTTAATTTAAACTTCAATTTACTTTTATTATTAAATTGATCATTTATTCTTTATTTAATTTGTTTATTTACTAATATATTTACTTTTAATAAACAATATATTCATAATTAATAATAAATTCATTATTTATATGTCTCTGTGTATGTGAACATGTATATTAAAATAAGTTACATATCTCAAAAACTATGAATACAAAAATTTTGCAAATCAGTGGGCCTGGATGGTCCAATGACTAAATCGAGCAGACAGCAGAAAGTCCAGGTTAAATTAATACAATTTCAATGGGAGTTACAGTTGGACATAGGTCAGACTGTTTTTGAAAGATATGTAGATAAGTACTGGACCAAAAATAATAGTCTGGCAGCTTGTAATATGACAAGCACAATATATCTTGTTTACAAAAGTAGGTCAATTTTTTACAAGGTAGAATATTGGAAACTTCTAATTCTAAATATTTATTTCCTAGGGTGCAGTCGTCCAGGAGCTGTACACAGTGCAAGAAAATGCACATTTATTTGGCAGAAATTCTAATTTTAGGGTGTGAAAATTAATTTTCATTTTGCACAGACAGACAGACACACACACACACAGACACACAAACAGATATCATGGTTAAATTAGATTTTGTTAATGTTTTGAACATTGCAGAATCAAAATTTTAACTTAACTAAACAGTGAATTTTTGACACCATCACCAAACTTCCATTTACATTGAAGTAAACAAATTGATTAAGAGCAAATGTTTTATAGCAGATATTTGATTTTTGGGTTTTCCAACAATATCCTGAGCATGAAAAATAGAAAAATCTATTTCTTTTTTCTTCTGACTTCTTGCAGAAACAATTTGTGGTAGAGAATTTCCATTTTCAAAAATGGATTTAGCACACATCAATCTATAAAGGTCAATGATTTCTTTGCAGGGGAGGATGTGAGTGCAGAGCAGTGTCATTATTAATTTTTTCAACCATTTATTTATTAATACATTTATTGTTAATGCATAAAGCTAATTATTAATAATATACAGTATAATAAATGTGTTATAAGTTTAAAATTTGATTTTTAAGGTCAACTTGAGCTTCCTGTTACTATGGTGCTGTTGTATGCAGTATGTGGAAAAGCAGCACTGACTGCATGTATAGGGTTTTGTTTTTTTATTTTTGTTTTATTTATTTATTTATTTGGATCGGCAACTCTTTTCTTATAGGAATCTCTCGTTAAAAGTAATTTACAAGCATTGAAAATTATAAGAATGTCTAAAACAGAAAAGTCTAGTGCTTGCCCAAATTTCATAAGCTACAAGGAATGAAACACTGATCATCCACAACACCGAGAGAAGTAGAATGATAATTTTGTGCCTTAAATAAAAACTTAAGCCTTGACTTAAGAATGACAAAGAGGGTTAGGACTGGGAGCTGAGCAAAACTGAGGGCCAGAGGCCAACTGATAGTCAAAAAGAACTTGCAGAGGTTTGATATAGAAAAAAATATAAGATAATGCTACCAAATCCAAAAAGTTACCGATCAAACGTTCTCAGCCAATGCTGTTGCCAAAGCTGATCAAAAACTCTCTAAACTAAAATAAATTTGAGCAAAGATTTATTTAAAATATCGCAAAAATAGGATGAAAACAGTACATCTATGAGGTACTAATGAAATCCAACTTACGTGACAGGCAAGAAACCATGAAAACTGTACACATATAACCATGCCCAGGTCCATTCCACAGAAAATGGTGGGGTCTGCAAAAAACAAAATGGCAACATGATAAATTCAAAACTATTAATTAAAACGCATGTTTTCAACCTCCTTGGTGTTAACGCTGAATGTGATTTGAATTCTATGTTAGTACAGTTAAGCTCGAGTCAGACTCAAGATGACGTGTAAGGATCTGTTCTGCAGTGTTAAGACCAAATAACTCTTGGGACAGTATTCTGCTGACATCTAGTGGATACAATATCATAGTGCTGACAAAAGACATGAATAATTCTCTTTTTTCTGCTATTTTGTGATAATTTTATGGTATGTCATCAATTTTCATGAATGGGTCAGAACCTTCAACCAAAAGCACAATGGCAGACAAAAAGACATAAAGTCAGCTTTAGAAACTGAACCATGCTCAAATAAAGCAATAGCGATGGTGATGTGAATTGGTCATCAGACATTGACTTGACACAGATAGTGAAATCAATAAGGTAATGCTTGAGTGAGCCACCGTGATATGCCTAATGAATTCAGTTGTGTGACAGTAGCTGTGTCGCAAAAAGGCAAAATGATTGTAATCGAGTGTAGGGACAAGAAACATGTTAGTCCTCTAAGCATTGTTCACAATGCAGCAATTGTTCGTCTTCATGTCAGGGGAAATGTAGAAGTCAATAAGCCTAGTTACTGTGGAAGCCTTCAATAACACAATGGGCACGTCAGTCGTGCTGATCGGCTACTGACATTCTACCATCTCATGCGGAAGCAACAGAGAAAAAATAAGAAAACTGCACAACAAAACACACTTAACCTGTCTCTGTTGCAATATAAGGCTGTGCGTTGGTGACTGTTTCAAAATGTATCACACGAAGGACATGTACTAAATCTGCATCAGTACAGCAGTGGACACTAGACATTCCTTCGTTGTGTATTTATGTTGACATTTTGGGACTTACATGTTTCTGTTGCACATAATAATATTTTTTCTTGTTGTAAACAATTCTTGATTTTGGTGAGTAAACAGAACACTAAGGTGGCTACTTCTAAATAAAAATACACACAGGAAGGAAGTTTTTTTCGACTAAAAAACTTTAATATGTGGAAAAGTACAGTAAAAATGGTTTGTTTTTCTCTACAGTTAAAAAATATCCTACCGTATTTTTTTTTTTTTAGTTTTTTGTTCAGATACCAGTTTTCAAAGTAACGTGAATTCTGCATTAATACAGCAACTGGTAGGGCAGAGTTAGGGCTAGTACTGCTGAAACTTCATATTTAGAGATGCACACAATATCCAAACCTTCCTGCTCCCACATTAATAAAAACCCTTAATATCTTAAGAGGGATAAGGCAGGGATATTTTTAAATAGAGATTAAGAGGTGACATTCAAGTCATGAAAAATGCAAAGTTCAAAACTACAAATCTTTCTTATCTGTCATTGGTGCCAAATGACAAAACAAATTCATCGTCAAAATACTGTTGCACAAATTATGAGAGCAAGAATACCATAATCTAATACAGACACTCTCAATGTTTTCAGGTTTCTATCCAATCTTGGATATTCAGGAACTTCATGACGCCGGACCTTTGTACCCTCTAGTCAGTGACATCACAGGTCATGCCCTCTAGTGGTCCTCACAGCATCATAGCTAGCAACCAAACACAAGTCCATAATGGAAGCAACAAGTCAAGTTGGGGAGCATACACTGGTACAGTGTGTTGCCGCACCCACTACACGACGAAACAACTTGGGATCCCGATTTGCAACCCCTCAGGCAGACACGCTGTCCAGTCCCACCATTCCAGAAATGACCCTCTATCTGCCGCAGCCAGGTGTTATGTGGGCGACACCTTGGCCTGGTCCAGCCACTCGGGTCCCCAACAATGAGGATCTTACGAGCTAGATCAACCTCGGGGAAATGCGTCACAAATGGAAGCAACAGTGAGATAAATCATCAAGTATTTTTAACAATTTTAACGATTGCCTTTAGTACAAAGAAAACCTTAAATATAAATTCACCATATCCCAACAACTTCCAACGACACAAAGAACTTTCATTTAAATGGTAAACAAATTCATAAATTATTAAAGACAAAACAGAATAATAACATTTAGTTGATTGAATTACATGGAACATCGACAGTACCTAACATTCACTCTGAAGACATTGTCTTAGTGTGGTCAAATAAGCATTGAATCATAAAAACATATATGTTCAAATCAGCAGTACTATTTTTAATACAGGAGGTAATTGTGGTAGACTTTTGATGGTGTGAAGTTCAGCTTCAATGGAGACAGTGGAACCATGTGTTAATTATGAGTCCTTCTTAACTTATAGACAGGCTTTTGTGGAGCTGCAAGGGTAAATATGTTTCACTAGATGGAGCTCTGAACTGCTGTCATGGGTCAAAAGATAGATTATCCCCTGGTCATCCTGGTCTGGAAGTGTTCTGAGATGACCAGAAGTGAAACTGGAATTACTTATGTGGTTAGGCTTATACGGACATGTTGACCATTGGCAGGGACCTCTGAAACTACTGGTGAAACGAACTAAGGTTTGCTGGTGGGAGGACAAAGTTCAGAGAGGTTGAGTAATAAGGGGTTGAAGCCAGTAATAGAGAAGGTTGGATTTATTTTGGTGGGAAAGCCCATAAAGCACTCTGCCAGGTCAAATAGGTGGTCTTTGTGGTAGGCAGGCCTTAGCCACTTTATTATTTTGCTTTTTAATGTGCTACTTTAGTCTTCCCTATGTTTTTTACTTTATCACTATTAGATAAATAAAAACTTCTTATTTCGGAGTTTAGTTTGGCATCCTTTGTTTCACTGTGCATTCATGTGTCACTTGTGATTGCCTCAATTGTTTACAAAGGCAAGTGAGATGTTTAAATAATGTGTCTTCAAAGTTTCAAAAGGAAAAGCACCATTTATGTATACGAAAAAGAGAAGCAGCCCTAGCCCTAATCCCTGGGAGACACCAGTTTTTAAAATGACCTAGTTTTGAAAAAGATCCCCTCGCAATAACCCTTTGCTTTCTACTTTAAGTCAATTTTCTACCCACAATGCCTTGAATTCCCACTTGTTTCAGTTGGATTGTTAACCTTTCATTCAGTAACCTCCCTGAAGAAGGACCCTCAGTTGCCTTGAAAGCTTGCACATTGTAATTGGTTCAGTCAGCCAATAAAAGGTGTCATTTTGCTTGACTTCTCATTGCATCCATAAAGGCTAACAAGGCACAACACCCTTGTACTACATTCAGTATTTATCAAAAGACTCTCCAAAATCTTTACATATACATTTGCATCTGCAGACTTTAAAGGGGAGCCATATATAACTGACAAACAACATGAAAAGAAACACTTGTTTTAACAATGTAAACAAATGAAAATCGTAAACTAATAATGATAATCTATATATATAAAAGCTAAATACCACTGACTCACTCATCACAGAATCTCCTGAACCATGAGGACTTGGGACATGAAATTACCCTTGGCCCATAGGTGCTCGCTAAGAAACGGTTTTAAAAATTTTGTGGTCCAAACACGAAATTTCTTATAGTTTTTTAGACCCGTTTGTATGTCACAAGAGAACTACTTAACGGATTTAGATTGGGTTTTTTCTATGATTTGCTTGAACATTCCTTTGATTTTGCGACTTTCTCATAGCACTAAGTATCATAGTTCGTTTGCGATACCGATTTATTAGCGCAAATCCGAGAGAGACTCATCAGGCTGTGGGGAGGGGTGCGGGGCCCTCCTCACTCATGCGTCTGCCTTGGGGCGTAACCTTAACCCCGCTTAGTTAGCAAACGAGAGAACTACTTAACAGATTTAGATTTTTTTTTCTCTATAAGTTGCTTGAACATTCCGGTTGATTTTGCGAGTTCTCTCATTGTGCTAAGAATCATAGTTCGCTTGCAGGAGCGATATATTCACGCTAATCCGAGACAGAGGCTGCGGGCCGAAGGGAGGGGGAAGAGTGACGTCAGGAGTAGAGAGCTGGGTGGGGGCCTCTTCACTGTCCTGTTTCAGTAATACATGGGCGAAGCCACAGGGGATGGCTAGTAATATATAATCAGATTTCACATTATTACCATTGATGAACCATTTTAATTAAAAAGAATTCAGTTTCCTTTAAAATTGTGTTTTGTAATGACCATCAACAAAAGCCAAGTCACTAGGAAAAGCAAAAACTGATCTACGGCAGGAGTGTTTTACTCTTTAGTAATGATGTGCAGCATGTTTAAAAGTAAGCAGCTCCTGTAACCTGTGAATGTTATTATTACTTATTATTTGACTAATGTCATTATTCCAGGTGACTTGCAACATTTGTGGTACAATTGGTGACTTTTTTTGTTTTTCCAATTGTAGCACAAGAAGGTTAAGTTATATGCTCATAGTCACACAGTTTCTGTACCTCAGGGTTTGAAGTTCTAGGTCCAAATCCTTTGCCATTATGCCAGCCAATAATATTATCCTTTGGTAAAAAAGTACAAATATTGTATATAGAAAAGCACTTAGGTACATAATATCCATCCATCCATTATCCAACCCACTATATCGTAGCTACAGGGTCATGGGGGTCTGCTGGAGCCAATAGGAACATAATATACATTTGATAAACATGATTAACCAACAGCCCATTATCTTAAGAAATTTCCCAGGCAAACCAGGTAACACAGCTTGTCTAACTATATATATATATATATATATATATATATATATATATATATATATATATATATATATATATATATATATATATATATATATATATACTGTATATATATATAATACTGAACCTTGAAATGCCTTTAAATGCTTTGAACCTTGATCTTGGTCTCAGTTGAAAGGTTATGCCATGATATTCAAACAACACACCATTAATTGGTCATGTGGGCTATCTTCGCCAAGAAATTGGATATTAGATCCTTTTCATGGCAAAGCTGTATGCCATGGCTGACAGGAAAATAGCAGTGGCATGGTTACACGGCATGGCTAACAGGAAAAGAACCATGGTGGGCTCTGCTAACAGACCAACTGATTGTTTTCATCACAAACACTAGTCATATACTTTGTGTGCAACAGAAAGTCACATGTGATCAAAAAATTGGAGGCACGGGCTTCCTGCACCATGTAGGTACCATGCAAGCATGTGACATGTCTGTCAGGAGAAGAGCAATGGTGACATGGGGTGCTGTGTTACATGACAGGTGCATGAACCACATTTCTTCAAGTACCAGAAGTTTGAGTACTACTAGTAAGTAATAACTAAGTCTGATCAGTTGTATGAGGCAGCTTGAAACACCAGAACAAAGGCTGTTTTACAGGAATGCTTAAAAAAATAACAGTGATATTAACTTGACTAGGTCTGTTTAATAATAATAATAATAATGTAATAAGTTGTAATAATGGCTACAACACCCTAGTTCTAAGAAAATCTGGAAAAGGAGAGAGAGATTGGGACAAAATAAAGCATCAGAAATTTGTGACATTTGAAATTTGAGTTAATTTCACTTGCCCATTAAATATTACTGTTCCGTAAGCGTTAACCAGCTAATGTCTCTTCCATACACCGATGCAGTCACCCAAAATGAAATAATTAATTGCATTTATATGGTGCGTTTCAAAACTACTCTAAACACAAAGCCTGACAGAGTGATTTTCTGACAAATCTGATTTGAAAAGTGTACCGTTTAAAAAAAATAGCTTTATGGAGTTTGTGCAAATAACAACATCCTGGATTGTTTTGGTTTTCATTAATTCAAATGGCAGTGATATAATAATGTTGGAATGTTTTAGTTTTGGTGTTTAGCAGCATTTATTTTTCAGTTACTAGAGAGAAATGTTTCTTTTAATAAATTTAGTAAATGCACATGATTATTATTATTATTAATAATAATAATAATAATAATAATAATTGATACCACTTACAAACATGTTGAATAAACAAGATATCGGATTTGAAGTCGACGATAATAACAAAGTCAGTCACTTATTTTATATGGACGACTTGAAACTGTTTGCGAAGAATGAGACATAGCTTAAACAAGGTCTCACCATAGTTAAAGGTTTCAGAGACAACATCAAAATGGAGTTTGGCCTAGACAAATGTGCCATGGCTATCTTTAAACGTGGTATGCTAGTCAAAAGTCAAAATGTCCAGATGAATAACCAGACAGTTATTAGAAATATAGATGTGGATGAGTTGTATCAGTACCTGGGTGTAGAAGAAAGTGATAGTACTGATAACACCAGAGAAGACCAGGAAAAAATACATCAAATTCGTCAGATTCCCAAGACTGATTTAAGTGCTAAAAATAAAGTCACAGCTATCTACAGTATACCCTAGCTGTTCTAGTCGTATCATATAGTTTTGGTATAGTTGACTGGCTAAGAACAGATATTGAGAAGATGGATAAAAAAACAAGAAAGCTCTTGACTATCAGAGGTATCCATCATCCGAAGGCTGATGTCGAAAGGCTTTACATCAAGAGACAAGGCGGAGGTAGAGGACTTATTGAACTAAAGTCTGCCTATGAATCATCCATTGTTGGCCTAAGTGACTACATTAAGATAGGTAAAGACAGGTTTAATAGGCTAGTTAGAGATCATGATGCTGGCAAAGCCGAAAAAATCAAAGAGAAATACTTTGAGGCAAGAGACCGAAGCTCAGAATATGAAACTTCAGCTAAAAAACAACTTCTGTAAAGATAAAATAGAACTGCTGAAGAGCAAACCACTACATGGAAAATTCTTTCGAGACTAGGAAAGATCATTTGTCGATAAGCAGGTGTCTATGCAATGGCTTCACAGTTCCGGTCTAAAAGGAGAGACAGAAAGCTTAATTATGGCAGCACTTAACGCCAGGTACCACCAGAAGAACATCTTAAAACAGCCAGTAGATAGTAAATGTAGACTATGCAACAAGGCAGAAGAGCATATTACTCATATTGTTGCAGGCTGTATAACACTTGCACCTAATGAATATACACAGAGACATAATAAAGTAGCCAGTTATGTACACAGGACTATGTGCAAGAATCTAGGGGTACAAGTGCCAGACAAATATTACGAACACCAGCCAGAAAAGGTTAGTGAAAATCAACGATATCACCATCATGTGGGATGTTCCAATAACAACAGATAGAACAATCCTAGCGAATCGTCCTGATATTGCGCTGCATAATAAGAAAGAGAAAACCTGCCTGTTGATCGATATGGCCGTCCCAGATGACTTGAACATCATGTAAAAGGAACTGAGAAGATCAGTAAATACAAGGATTTGGAAAGCGAGATTAGCAGGATGTGGAACTGTAAAACTAGAACTGTGCCAGTTATAGTTGGAGCATTAAGTACATTAAAGAAAGATCATGATGAAATCTTGAAGATGCTCCCAGGCCATCCATCAGCTAGTGAAGTGCAAAAGATCGGACATATGGGCACTGCACATATCCTTAGAAAGGTGTTAGGGTAAATCACTTTGGCTTCTTATTGTACCATAAAGACATCAAGTGAGAGGAAACAAACACTGAATAACCTTCTTATATAATATGTTACTGTGGCTGTCCATTTGTCTGTCCAGGATTTTAAATCATCTGTAGCTTGCAAACCGTTTGACCTGTTGACCTGACATGTGGTACACATATACTATGTGAAGTCTACTATCTGCTTTCGGGTTGATGATTGACCTCCAAGGTTATTCCACTTTTTATTTTATTATAGAATCAACTCTCTGCAGCGGCCAGCAGGGCGGCTGTACAGCGCATGTGTACGGGTGCCGTTCTCATTCCCTACCACCTTCACTGTCACTTCCCCTACCTCTTCATTTACATTTACATTTACATCATTTAGCAGACGCTCTTATCCAGAGCGACTTACAACAGTGTTTGTTAGTTTTTTCGCATACCCCTTGGGGTCAGAGCGCAGGGTCAGCCATTGTACAGCGCCCCCTGGAGCAATTACAGGTTAAGGGCCTTGCTCAAGGGCCCAGCAGAGTAGGATCTCTTTTGGCAGTGACGGGGATTCGAACCGGCAACCTTCGGGATACCAGCGCAGATCCTTAGCCTCAGAGCCACCACTCCACCCATTCTTGAGGCAGATTGAAGACTTAAGTGCCAGCTTAAGTGAAAAATTAAGGAAAATGTACTAAGTAATTGCAACACAAACACTGGCTTAATCAGTTTTAATGCGAAAAGATGCCGACGAAAGAAGAGAAGAAGCAGGCAACTAGGGTGGAGAAAAGAAGAGCTGCTCAGGAAGCAGCAAGCACATCATCCTCCGAGCAAACGAATGTTAAACGTACAGAGAAAGAGTATGAAAACTATGAAGTCAAGTCAAATGTATTCACTTGACGCCATTACTGGTAATAATACATTTTATTTATATAGCCCCTTTCCGATTCTCAAGGTGCTTCACAGAGCATCAGAAAGAACAGCAGGGTGTATATAACATTGGATATAAATAATACCTGCAAAGAACACTAAAAACAGATAAATACAGGATATACAAAGCATTATATAAAAAAAACAATAAACCAGAGTGAAATACTAAATTCTTTGCTAAAAAGAAAAGCCTGAATAAGTAACATAATTTGGGATACAACACACACATCTGGACAGAGAAGTAAACTGAAAGAAGGATCAGAATGTTAGGTTAAATTAAAAGCCTTCCTGAACAGATGAGTTTAAGGTTTTTTTTAATGAGAAGTTAAGCAAAATGACACCTTTTATTAGCTAACTGACAGATTACAATATGCAAGCTTTCAAGGCAGCTAAGGCCCCTTCTTTAGGCAAGACTGAGTCAGCTGATCTAATTGATTTCAGGAGGTCATTCCAAAGTCTGGGCACTATATAGTGTGGGGCACAACAAGATTGTCAGAATCAGAGGACCTTAGTGGGCAAACAGGGGCATAGCAATGGAACTGTTTATAAACCCTTCAGTGAAATCCACCAAAGCCAATAAAGAAATCTCTCCCACACTTTAAATTCAAGCTCTAAACTGCAGTTTTTAGAGGAAATTTTAAAAGTATGCAAATAACAGGCTTTCTAATTTTAATTTCAAATGTTAAAAAAATACAATAATTAAAAAAAAATTGTGTGTATACAAGAAAAATTAAAAGACACATACATTCGCTAAAATGATCTGTGTAGTAATACCTTGTCACCCCCACATATGATATTTGTGGGGTGGGGATAGATAAAAATATAACCTTTATTGTTACCTAATCCGAGTTCAATACTTAATTTAAGTAAAAAAAAAATGGTGGTACTTTTCACCTTCTGTGGGCTGTATGCCAAGAAAAAAGGCTGAGAAGCCCTGGTTTAGATGAATTCAACCATCCTCACTAAACTGTGGCTTTTCATTAAATGATTCAAAATCTGTCAATAACTAAATGATTTTTCTTCACTTTAAATGTTCAGTTGGAAAGTCTGTCCGTGTTCTTCTGTAAGTCAAACAAGCAGATTAAAACTCTGCATGTATTGTTATAGACACTAGCTAAAAATAGCTGAGATAAATCTAAGGGTCCGATTTATGAGGTACATCTATCTAGCATCATGTTATACCTTCAGGACAGCGTGAAGTAATTTGTGCATGTATTCTACAAAATGCTGGATGTGTTGTTTATGGACATTGTTCCACGTGGAAATGGTTGTGCTATACAGATGATGCAGATTGGACGGCTGCAGTCTTGCTGCAAACTGCCCTTATCAACTCATTCAAAAAAATGCCTGGTAGGGCTGAGATCTAGGGACTCATGTTTCATGTTTCTGGAACTATTTGGTGATTATACCTGCATGCATTATCATGCTGTTGCCATGAAGGGGCCACACCCTTCTGTACACCAGTGTTGATTTTGGATATGACGTGCCTGGTTGAGGCCTGTTTGTTAGCTTGCATGATTCTCACCATTCATTCTCTGATCCACAAACTGATTTTGAACACAAGTTTGCTTATCACTAGTAATTTTTTAACCCTTAAAATGTCTATGCCTAAAAAGGCTATGTCAACAATTGTTTAAGAGACCACCATGCAACAACTATCAAGCCACATTCAGAGTCCACTAGTGACTGCCCATTCCAACACTCCATTGAACAATAAATGATGCTAGAAACATTGGTCCGTCTGATTTATACCACACATCTGTATCTTGTGACATATGACATTTTGGAATGTAGTGTGAAGATGTGAGGTGTACCTAATAAACTAGTAATTCAGAGACATTTTAAAACCCATCTTCAAAGCATTTTATTAGGTTATGGTGCCCTGAAGGCCCATTTAGTATTTTACAGAGTTTAAAAAAAAAACCTACATCACCCGAAGCAAATTACTTATATGTGGAAGTTTAGACGGCTGGAAGAATCATATACAGTAAAAGTGTTTTCATTGCATTATTTTGCCAGTTTTACTTACAACATAAGAGTAAGTGAGACATCTTAAGCGATGTCTTTATGTGTTTAAAAAATAAGTAGCCTGCTCTTACATTTGATAATGAAGCTAATGGGTACCAGGGTCCCATTGTGAAAAAAAGTTTTAAAACTTACTGAGGGTGCAAACCTTGGTGTAGCATGTTTTATGTTTTAAAGAAACATGTCTTCCACGTTTGAGAGGCCACAGACCAATTGTTGATTTTTTTTTAATTCATGATGAGTCGCTCTTGCTGATAACAAAAGAACTGAGGACAACATTTTTGAGTGAATAAACTCACTGATGCTCGCTGATACCAATCAGTAAATACATAGGAAAACTCCATCTAGAACATGGCTCTGTGAGGCAGGAATGACAGCTCTGCACTACCACTATGCCAATGTTAAAACATCTGTACTAAACTCATTAAACTTCAGCCTCATTAAGTTTAGCTGAATTGATGTTGGTAAAATGGCCTGTGTGTGTATGTGTGTGTGTGTGTGTGTGTGTGTGTGTGTGTGTGTGTGTGTGTGTGTGTTCATCCTTCAATGGACTGGCATCCCTGTCCAGGGATTGTTCCTGTCTTGCTCTCAATGCTTGCTGGGATAGGCTCCAGCTGCCCCATGACACTGCCCCGAATAAATGGGTTCAGAAGATGGATGGATGGATGTCTAAAAAAGTCTATTCAGTTCTCCTTACTTTATTGCATGCTATGCGCCTGCCTAATATTCTCTTTCAAAGAGTTATGCAGATACAATAACCGTCCAGCAAGAGCATCAGGCTATTTCTTTGCAAAATAACAAAATAAGCTTTTACATAGTTAAAGAATATAATGGATTGTGTGATATTTTTCATTTATTATTGTCTAGTTGTCTATAGCAAAGGTTGGAAGCATGCGCTGGTAATGCCTTATCGCATCCACCACACAACGCACCACCTGGACTGGGACCCAAGTGTAGCGGGTGACACCTCAGCACCACACTGGAATGGTGTATGTTTTTTTATGGTGGCTGGAGTGCCAATCCTGCCACCAACTCCCAAGTTTTCCATGTAAGTTGAAGGACCTGCTTGCAGGGCTGGATGCAGATCAACATTATACCCAGAATGAAGAAATTACAGGTTAAAGGCCTTATTTCTTTCACTCTGCAAGGGTAGCATTAGTCAACAGTGAAGGTGGCAACCACTGATTTTACAAAAAGTTCACCACACTGTGTGTAGCTATAATAGTTAAGGATGAAGGCCTTTCAAAAGTGCATGTTTAGAAAATAGTAATTGCTTCCTATAACAATCTAAAATTCTTTAACTGGATCAGAAAGAATTGTCTCTGGTGAATCTCTTGACCATAACAGATGTGTTAGCTCTCTATTCCTGCATCACTCTAGGAATGGAGTCTTCATATTTTATTTATATCCACATGGGTTTTTCCAGGTACTGTGGCTTTCACCCCATAGCCATTCACGTTACTGTAGGTTCATTGGCAAGCTCAAATTAGTTTATTTATGTTAATGTGTCCTACGATAGACTGACACCCCATCCGGTGTTAGTTCTTGCCTTGTGGTTGATGCTGTTGGAATAAGCTGCTCTGACATGTCAAAATAAATGGGATCAGTAGATGGATAGTAATTAATGGAGATTTGTATAGTATTCCACCTCCTCAATTCAAGCTCACTATCCCTTCATGCTTTGCTATAGACTCCTCAAGTGTTGCCATGTGAACAAATGATTTCTTAAATGTTTCTTTTAATCCGTTCTGTGCGCTTCATTCAGCTGTATCAAAAAATTCCCACAGTATCTCTGTGGTCTCCTGTTTGTTTCTCTGACTCATTTTTACTTCTTACATATGTGCCTGAATTATATAAATTTTATTATCAAATATTTTGTTTCAAAAATTTGTAGTATATTTTTAGTTTTGCTGTGGTATAAAAGTTTGAGTGTGAAAAAAGATTCTTTGGCTTTCTACAGGAATGGGAGGAGATTTTTACTCTTTTAATGTTGTACGTTAAATTGACAGAAGACAATAAGAGCAAGGAATAGAAATTTGAATGAAGAGCAAGTGAATTGAAAGCTATATTTTACATATGAAACCAGTTATTGATTGTTTTTTTTTTTGTCTGTTTTGGTTTCACTGAGTTTTTGGTTAAATAAAACAAATACACCATGTCATATATTTCAGTTTTTAAACTGTTATCAAATACATATTAATAAATTCATCTACTCTGGCACTTGATGAAGTGGAAGGCACTCTTCTAGTGAGATCTATTTAAGAGGGAAATTCTGGTCCACAAACACAGAGTTAAAAAGAAAGTGCCATCCCATTGGAACCTTGGTGGACAGGCTAGAATTTTTTCCCAGAGACCCTGCTACATTTTAAACACCTGATTGTGGAGCTGGACACACTGTTCTATTCCATTTAATTTGTTAAATTGAATATTCTTCTCCAAAATAAGAAAGGTACTGACTACAATGAAAACGTGCACATTCCACGCAAGGAGGATCCATGATGCAGACCCTGGTCTCCTTATGGTGAGGCAACAATGCTAACACTATGACACCATGTCACTCTTTCTCGTTATGGTTCTAACTCCAAAATCATGAACAATCTTTGTTAATTTTGTTCTTAATTTATTTTATACTTCTCTTTTTGCCCAAACTTTTTTGATTTAAAGTTTGTATCTCCAGGTATCACTATTTGACTTCTGTTTTTATTTTTTTATTGTCACTTCTCGGCTTTAAAAATATTTAGGACATTGTTTTGGTGGTTTTAGAGGCCAAGGTTGGAGTGTTTTCACTAAATTAAAAATGCATTACTTTTTCTCGCAGCACCATTTTGTTTTTGTTAAGGGTGCTGCCATTTTGTACTCTTTGCTGTCTTTCTTCCTACACAGTTGCTAGGCAACCAAAGAAAATGTTTGATATATGACATCACACGGTCAAAGGTATACAGATCAGCCCTGGACACTTCAGACTTTGCCCACATTTGTAGATACAATGTAAAAAGGCTAGCATTGTTTTCTTTTAAATATTAGTTTGAAATCTGAGTAGGGCGGCACGGTGGCACAGTGGGTAGCGCTGCTGCCTCGCAGTTGGGAGATCTGGGGACCTGGGTTCGATTCCCGGGTCCTCCCTGCGTGGAGTTTGCATGTTCTCCCAGTGTCTGCGTGGGTTTCCTCCGGGCACTCCGGTTTCCTCCCACATTCCAAAGACATACAGGTTAGGTGGATTGGCGATTCTAAATTGCCCCTAGTGTGTGCTTGGTGTGTGTTTGTGTGTGTGTCCTGCGGTGGGTTGGCACCCTGCCCGGGATTGGTCCCTGCCTTGTGCCCTGTGTTGGCTGGGATTGGCTCCAGCAGACCCCCGTGACCCTGTGTTAGGATTCAGCGGGTTGGAAAATAGATGGAAATCTGAGTAAGAACTTTTTTCTGTCTTTTTTTGCAATATGTTTAACTTACGTTTTGGCTCATGTTATGTGTGAATTCTTGGTTTTGACACTCTCTTTTTTGAATATTGAATACAATTTTGTCTCAGGTTCTGAGCTCTGTTACTCAATTCTTGTTCTCCAGGTTTTGACCTCAACTAATTTGCTTTACCACAACCATCTCCTGATTGTCTTTTTCTCTTTATACCACTGATGCCCATTGTAGTCAGTATAGCAGGGAATTTAAGTATTTCATTATGTCCTTTATTAATATTCCTGTTCTCAGTTTAATGTTATGTTTTAAATTCTCCCATGTTGCAATTTTGTTTCTTAACAGGTACTGCCATTTTCTTGTGCTGTTGCTATGATATTGTTGTATTTTTGATTTTTATTTCTTCTACCGGCCATCTCATGTGCCCTAAGGGCATAGCTTGTTCCAGTTACCAGTGTTACATTTCCTTTTGTTGGGGGGTGTGGATCTAGGTTTGTCTTTACTGGTAAATTGTATCTCACTTCGTGTGTGTCTTTATCCGAGTTGCAGATTAAAAAGACTTTGTTAAATCTATCGTGAATATTTTTTGCTTTCTGAATTGATATCTTGGGTTTCTGATTTCCTTTTATCTTTCTAGCCTCAATTTTTGTCTTTCTTTTTGGCTTCATTGTTTGTGCACTTTTTGATCTCCTGGTTTTGTGTTTTGTGTTTTTCCCTCAGTTTTCCATTAGAAGTTGTGGAGGATTGCTGGCTTTTTACTCCGGCCCTCACCCCCAGGCCACCAGGAGGAGCTCTCCCAGCAGCGTGGACGTGCCCCGAGTTCCAGCAGGGCCTCATGGACTATGTAGTTTCTACACACAGCCCTGCTGGATACCTTGGGGGCCACCGGGAGTCACTGTAGGGGGGCTCGTGGACTCTTATGTGCCCTATAACCCGGGAGTACGTCACGGTTACGTGACAGGAAGGAGCAACGTGCTCCCGGGTTGAAGAAAAGGACTGTTTACCCTGACCCGGAAGGAAAAAGGAACTGTGGACTGTTGGACAGGAACACCTCCGGGTCAGGGTGTATAAAAGGACTGTGGGAAAGCCCAGACACTGAGCTGAGCTGGAAGGTAGGGTGGCGAAGTGTCTGGGCGAGGAGGAAAGAGTGTATTGTTGATTGTTGATTTATATGAGTAGTGTGGAGTGGAGGGTGCTTTGTGCACAGTATAGTTGTACAATAAAGAAGAGTTGTACTTTTACATCGTGTTTGGAGTGGTACCTGAGGGTCCGAGAGGTGGACAAAGGCCTCTACTGCGACAAAGTCTTGTTGGTTTTCTGATATTACCGCTGTGTGGACTTGTTAGCCTACTAGGAGGCGTGTTCATAGAAATTCCTTGTGATGACATTGTCACGACCATATAAAGTTTTGGCTTGGTGGACAACACTTGGTCTATAATTATTGTATTCACTCTGAAAGCATTTTGTGGTATTAGTTGTTGGTTTCTGACTCTTCAGACTGATTTAAGGTTTTGAATTAGGATTTGGCCATCTCTTCATCTCCTGTGGCCTCATGCATAACGGCGTACGTAGAATTCACACTATAAAATGGCGTACGAACAAAAGCAGAAATGTGCTTATGCACAAAAAAATCCAGATGCATAAATCTGTTCTAGCGTCAATTTCCACATTCTTCTGCTACATAAATCCAAGTCAGCGTGAAAGTAACGCATGTGCATACGCCTGCTGCCCCATCCCAACTCCTCCCAGAATTACACCTCTTTGAATATGCAAATCAATATAAATAGCCCTTAAGATCAGCTTTCTGTGAAAAGACAATGGCAAAAGCACAAGGGAAAACAGAAGGATTTCAGTGAATACCAAGTAGAGGCAAGGCAAAACGCACTGTTTGTTGGTTTAAACAGTGATATAAACAACAAAAGGAAGTTGATCGATTGACATAGAGTATCGGAGAAACCCGAAAGCTCAAGTTCACAAAGTCGCACAGTGCCACGAAATAAAAAACAAGTTGTCAGATATCAAAGTCGCCGTGAAAAGGTGAATCGTAGCCCACCGTCTGAGTGTCATATGAAAGATTATTAAGGTACAGAGAAAAAAATAGGCACACAGTGGGAAAAAAGCACGAAATGTCAACTTTAATCTCGAAATTTCCACTTTAATCACATAGTTTATTTTGTCATTAAAGTAGAACATCATAAACTTCATCTTAAAATGGTTTAATTTACTAGTTTCTCAAATCCTATCGTAACTAAAGTAGCACGTTAAATGCTTTGTTTTGTATTTGATCTTCTATGTGCTCTATGTGTATGAATCACTACGTGCTTCCGGGCTTTCTCTTCCTCCAACAGGACACAGAATCCATTACATTTGTAATATTACAGCTCTCTGAATAATTAAAATACTGAGACGTATGCGTGATAACGTTTTCATGATGATAGGAGTTAAAGCATGTTATTAAACATGGGAACATGGTGGCACAGTGATTGTGTGCGACCTTCGATGAAATAATTTATTGCAGCAGTACTGTCTCTTTCAAACGTACTAACCCCCAATTCCTGTCCTTACTTTTCTTTCTCCAAATACCCAATTGTCACACAATTAGCTCTGTGATAGACGTTAAGCCATTTGTAAGCTTAGAACATCGATTCTTCAAAACTTTTGAGGAACATTGAAATATCTTCGTAGTACATGCTTAATTATTCTATCCATCTATCCATCCAGTGTCGCGTCAGCACCAGCAAGAATACAGCACGAGGCAGGAACAATCCATGAACGGAGTGCCAGATCCTTGCTAGTGCACGGACACCGTGTCCTCACATGTTTAATTATTAACAATATAGATTATTTAAATGAAGTTAAAGTTTTATCTGTATAATATAATAAACATATTTTCCTGCATTTCATCTTAAAAATAATATCGTCATCATATGTAAATACACACTTTATAAAGTGGCTCAGTTTGTGCAATATTATAACTGTATCGCAAGTTTACAGTGAAGTAATTGTACTAATAAGTACAAACAGTTCTACAAAGATCACTTGATGGACTGATTAACTACGTTTATAGTTCTTGGGATGAAACTGTTTCTGAACCGCGAGGTCCGTACAGGAAAGACTTTGAAGCGTTTGCTGTTCAATAGACAGCATGGCTGAGGCATGGCTGTGCTTGATGCTGTATACCGATAATTCTCTTTCTAATCAGCTGCTGTAGATCTGTGATTCCCCACTCAGATACAGTGATATTAATACTCTGAGTGGTGCAGTGATGATCAGGGATGTGGATGTAAAAAAGAAAGGGAAACCACACTGGAACAGTAGCACTGCTTTGACGTTGGGTGCCGCCAGTTTGCAAAACCAAGCGCAAAAATTGCGTACACTAGGGTATTAGCTACCTTGGAAATGTGCGTGGTTTTATGCCAAGTTTAGGTTTTATACATCGTGATTTGAGCGTGGAAACATTCGTATGCAGCATTTTTGTGCTTACACACCATTTATACATAAGGCCCCTGATACAGAACAGACAAAACTTTGGTTGTAACCCGATTTGGTCATGACCTAAAGTAATTTCCCCCATAGGATTGTATGTAAATACAATTAATCCGTTCCAGACGTACGAACTGTATGTAAATATATTTTTTTTAAAGATTTTTAAGCACAAATATAGTTAATTATACTATAGAATACACAGTGTAATAGTAAACTAAATGTAAAAACATTGAATAACACTGAGAAAACCTTGAACAACAGAGAAAACTAACATTGCAAGAGTTTGCGCTATAGCGCTACGAACTGCTCACTAAAAACACTTTTTTTAATGAGTTTTAAGCACAGGGAAAAAAATGAACATTTGAAAAATCCGTAATTTAATAAACAACCAAGAAAAGTAACATTGCAACAATGCACGCTACGAACCGATCGCTGTAAACAGAAGTAAAGTGGAGGTTAAAATCCAATAGGAAAAAGTCTTCATTATATACAATGAGGCTAAAACAATGCTCGAATCAGTCTCTTTAAAAACAAGCCCAGTGCATTCTTTAACTGCCTTCTCTCCCTCGCACGCGTGTGAGTGTGTGTCTCTCTCGCGCGCATGTGTGTGTCTCTTTCTTTCTCTCTCTGGTGCGCGTCTGTGTCTGTGTCAATATCACGTGTGTGTCTCTCTCTCGCTCGTTGCACAGGGAATGCACAGGGAGAGACTGAACACGTGCAGAAATCATACCGAAAGGGAAAATGGCTTGTTCGTATACCGAGTGTGTGGTCGTGAACAGATGCAAAAGTTTGGCGAACTTTTTGGTCATAACCTGATTTGTACGTGTTCAGAGACGTTCGTGAACCGAGGTTCCGCTGTATTTATAAATTTAAAATAGTCTGCCATTTTTCACTGTGACATAATACAAGAATTATATAAAAGCATCAGGGAAACAAAGATTAAGTCAGAAGTTGTGTGTAAATTGTAGACATGCACTATCAGCAGCCTGACAAAAGAATTGATTAGCTTGGTTAAAGAATCTTCAAGGTGTTGTTCATTCACCCGATCCTCTCTAGTCAGACATAAATGCCTAAAAATAAAAAAGGCCGAGCTGGAAAGAGAGAAGTGTCTGAAACATGCTCAAAAGAGAACAAATAAAAAGAAGTGAAAAAATAATAATAATAATAATAATAATTCATTACATTTATATAGCGCTTTTCTCAGTACTCAAAGCGCTATCCACACAGGGAGGAACCGGGAAGCGAACCCATAATAAGCAAGATACTGGCACAGAAAGAAATATGTTGAAACAATTTAGGAAAATTGTCCACAGAGACACATACTGTATCTACACACATAGAATTTTACACTTACTGGACTGGCGCAGTGGCATGGTGGCTAGAACTGCTACTTCATGACTCTGGTGTATGAGTGTATGTGTGCAAGTGGACCCTGTTACAGACTACTGCCTGATCCAGGGCTGGCTTGGGCCTTGTGTTTCAATACTACTGAGAGAAGTTCTAACTGTGAAATGGAAACAGGTTTTAGAATCGTGTATCATGTTATATTTTTCAGACCCTGGAGTTTTAAACTCATAAAAATGTACTTTTGAATCTGTGACAGCCTTCTTCATTAGAAGATATGAAGAGTTTTGACAAGCAAGAACAGGTCATTGACAATTTATTTTCAGTGCAACAGTGTAGATAAATTTGAGCTTGAAGTACCAGTGATGCTACATGAACAATTGTTCCTGTCACTAAAACAACCTGAGTGTCTTCACATTTTAACAAGTAATATATCCCATCGAGATTTTTGTCTGTCCAGAATGCCTCTGCACAGATGGAAGGCCAAAAGCACAATAGAGGATAATGCAAAGTTTGTTCCCTGAGATTGCCAACTGAATTTTCTTAATGAAACAAAAGTTTTCTAGACTCAAGAGTCTTTTGAACCAGTAGTACTGTGCTCTTCCAGTGACACCAGTATTCAAGCTCATCTCCAAAATGCATATGGTGTTCACGTATTACACCAGCCAGACACCGAGTTTCAGGTTATGTGTGGGGTCCCGGACTTACTTATGCTAAACACATAGGTAATGAAAGCTAATTTAAGGTGGCTTCATTTTTAATGAATTCAAATTTGGTGGAAGATAATGCTAGAAAAACTAAAGACTATTTGTAGGAAAAACAACTAAAATTGATTTAATCTTCATAAAAAGCCATTTCTGAAATGAGCACAGGGTCTTTTGCACATGAAGTATGAAGGAAATTCCAACCTCTTGACCTGAGAAGCTCTGAAACTCTTTTTTGATGTATTTTCGCTTTTCCACTTACACCCGAAATCCCCACCATCAGCTTCCAGGTGTTCTTCTGTTATAGGCATAAATCCAAAAGAAAGAATTATTTGTAAATTGATTACATCAGACTTTCCAATATTTGTGAAATTGTGAGGATATGCAATGCAATTACTTCAAAGCTAATTGTTTTTTTCTGATTTTGTATATGTTTATTTTATTTTTTTGTTTAGTTTTCTTTAAGGTGTAGTCAGCAGCTGGCTTACATGCCCAGGTGGTGGTGTTGTTCTGAGAAGAGGAAGCAGTTGAATGAAAGGGCAAGCAATACTGCTTCTTATAAACTTACATGAAAGGAATCACGTTGAGATTGAGTATGGAATGCTGTTAAATACTGGTCTGATCTCCACATTTCGTACTTTAAAAAGAGGGTGTTTTCTTTATACTGGTGACACAGTGGTTAGTGGTGCTCTCTCACAGGTCCACAGTGTGGGTTTTCTTCCTGGTGCTCTGTCAGGCCTGAAATACAAACCACAAAACAACAAGACCAGGAAGTGAAAGTTATCAAATTCAAAAAGCGTGACAAATCAAAAGTCTGAAATTAATTACTAAATCACAATTTTCCAAACCTGTCATGACTGTACATGTATTTTGGGTTATAATGATTTTTTTTTAATTGGAAAATCTGTTTTAAGGGGTTTTGTACTCTTTCAATTTGATTTTACAAATTTTATTTTTACTTTTGTTATGCGTATATGCAACATGGAAATCACATCACATGACCACAGCAGTCTTACCCATAATGTTCATGGACATTACTACAGTAAATATGGTGGTGGTTCCATGTAGCAACATTCCTTTATTGGATAAATTAGCTAATTTTTTGTGGGTGGTATTAAAAAAGAATAGTTTTGAAATCCTTCTTTTGATCTCAATTTCAGATTCTCGTATTTCCCCTTTTACTTTGGTTGCCGGTTCTTTAGTCCTTCTGGTTATGACTGTTTCCATTTTCACTGTGATTCAGGATCGTATTTCCATCTCTTGGCCATTTTTGCAATTGCAGCAATCCTTGGAAATAAAGTCTCATTACAAAACCAAAATTAAAGTCTAAACAACATGCATAGTTCTGACTCGCTGTTAAGTATTCTGAATAATTAACACACAAGAAGGTTTTAGAATTAAATCCATAAACAGAACAGGGAGCAGTCATATTGCTGATGCTCTGTGCAAGAGAGGACAGAGCCGACTATACTTCCTTAGAAGGCTGGCATCTTTCAACATCTGCAAAAAGATGCTGCAGATGTTCTATCAGATGGCTGTGGTGAGCTCCCTCTTCTACGCGGTGGTGTGCTGGGGAGGCAGCATAAAGAAGAGGGACGCCTCACGCCTGGACAAACTGGTGAGGAAGGCAGGCTCTATTGTAGGCATGGAGCTGGACAGTTTGACATCTGTGGCTGAGCGACGGGGGCTGAGCAGGCTCCTGTGAATAATGGAGAATCCACTGCATCCACTGAACAGGATCATCTCCAGACAGAGGAGCAGCTTCAGCGACAGACTGCTGTCACCGTCCTGCTCCACTGACAGACTGAGGAGATCGTTCCTCCCCCACACTATGAGACTCTTCAGTTCCACTCGAGAGGGGTAAACATTAACATTATACAAAGTTACTGTCTGTTATACCTGCATATTTATGACTCTTTAATTTAATATTGTTTTTTATAAGTATGCTGCTGCTGGAGTATGTGAATTTCCGCTTGGGATTAATAAAGTATCTATCTATCTATCTATCTATCTATCTATCTATCTATCTATCTATCTATCTATCTATCTATCTATCTATCTATCTATCTATCTATCTATCTATCTATCTATCTATCTATCTATCTATCTATCTATCTATCTATCTATCTATCTATTGCACACACTCAGGATGTGACATCACATACTGCAACTTCTGGTTGTTGCTTTTATGCCACTTGATGTTGAAATGGCCAGCCGCTAAGGTAGCAGAGGTTAGGTCCTGGAGATGAAATGTGAATCTTTTATTTTTTTATTTGTGCCATTGACACAATATTCTAGGCATATTTGCATTCATATATATTGATGACATATTGTCCATGTTAGAGAGGTTCTTTCTTGACTTCACAACAGTCAGTTATTTCTAAAATTTGAGAAATGTGACCACCAAAAATCATCTGTTTTATTCTTATGGTATCAAATTTGAAGACATGGGCTGTGTGCTAAAAAGGAGCAGGATAAGGGTGGAAGGAACCAAATTCTGAGAAATGAGTTCCTGACTTTTTACAGATGCTTTATTATAAAGTTAGACACAATAATAACTTCCACAATGGTTTTATCCAAAACCAAATAATGGCACATGGCAAAATAATGTGCAGTGAATACACTTGACTTGAGCATTCCTAGTATTCATCCTCTTTCTCTGTACGTTTATCATTCATTTGCTCAGAGGTTGATGCGCTTGCTGCTTCCTGAGCAGCTCTTCTTTTATCCACCCTAGCGGCCCACTTCTTCTCTTCTTTCATCGGTATCTTTTCGCATTAAAGCTGATTAAATCAGTGTTTGTGTTGCAATTACTTAGTGCGTTTTCCTTAATTTTTCACTTAAGCTGGCACTTAAGTCTTCAATCTGCCTCAAGAATGATTTAAGATATGAAGAGGTAGGGGAACTGACAGCGAATGTGGTAGGGTTGAGAACAGCGCCCATACACATGCACTGTATGGCCGCCCTGCTGGCTGCTGCCGAGAGTTGATTCTACAATAAAATAAAATAAAAATAAAAAGTGAAATAACCTTGGAGGTCAATCATCAGCCCGAAAGCAGATAGTAGACGTCAAGTAGTATATGCATACCACATTTCAGTTCAACAGGTCAAACGGTTTGTGAGCTAAAGGTGATTAAAAATCCTGGACAGACAAACGAACAGCCACGGTAGCATATTATATACAAAGATATCTACCTCTATCTTAACTTTTATCAAAGAGGCCCAGAAGTCTTATTTTGTTTCTGCGCCCATTTTTAGAAATCCAGATTGTACCCTATGTTTTACTGTTGAAGTTGACTAATCAAGTACAGAACTGTAATCTCAGCATAATAAAATCCACCCTTGTGCTTACTTCGCTGAAGAACTTACTTTTGCTGAAAATAATTGTGATGTGGGAAATTTTAAATTCTAAGCCATTATGTTGGCTTTAGAAGAGTGAAGACATTGATTGGAGGAGGCTGCATATTCCTTCATCATCTACACAAATCATAAACAATTTGATGTTCCTAAAACCAGGCAGGAGATTCAATCCAAATTCTTTTTTAGTTTAATTTTGTGACCTTCTAATGTCCAAGAGATAAATAAATGATGGCTGATATTTTATCTTAACAGTTCAAACAGGGAGAAGTACCTTTGGACCAGACTACATCATAGTCCAATTTGTTACTACTATTAATGTGGAAGAATTTTTGAATTAAATAAATAATATTAGAAAGCCTTATCTGGGACTGTCTCTCATTTCTTTGCAATCACTCACTTCTTGTATTCTGTCTGGGTCTTTTTGTGAGGAGGTCTTACGGTAGTTCTCTTTTAGCTGTACATCCAAGGATATTAAGAAACACAGAGCTAATTAAACCACATTTTTGGTGGCCTACTACATCCACGGATATTAAATAATATATACAAATTCATGTGATCTCCGAAGATCTATTTGGATTGTTGTAATTCAATTTCTGTAGGTGTACACATTTTATCCATCTATAAAGGTGTCACACACGTGTGCAGAGGTGGAAGCTGAATGGACCAAGTGAAGGTCATTCCATGCCAGGCCAGGGGGTGGCGGGTTGCACTAAACCTTTCTCTGTTGTCTCTGCTGACCAAATACGGGAAATTTTGCCTGATTCCACCTCAAAGACACTACTCCCGTCTCCGGCCCCAAGACTGATGTCACTTCCGGTTCCGGCCCCAAGAACATAATTTCCGGCTCTGGTCCTCAATTACCTCACTTCCTGTTCCCTGCCTTAAATAACAGACCACTTCCTTCTCTGCTAAGTTCAGTCTTGATCTTCATGCTGTGTACATCAATGCAATTATTTATACCCTTTTGCAGCCAGGGACTATATACGGGTGGCTGCCCCAAACCTTTTTTTTGTGTGTGTTGAGGCTGGTTATTTCACAAAGGTTACGTGAAATTAGTTTATTGCTGTTTTTAATCAAGAAGTCATTCGTTTACATGGTCTTCTTATCACAATTGTCTCAGACTTATTCCTTAATTTGTTTCAAAACTTCAGAAAAATGTTTGTTTAAAGATGGGTATTCAGCTAAACCTGAGCTCTGGTTACCCCTAGTGATCAGTGAAACTGGCCAGTTTTGATTTAATTGACACTAAAATTAATTTTGTACCTGAAACTCACAAAATTTTTTTTTGATATTTTAGGGCTTTTTTTTGCATAGTAAAGGAAGAATACTTCCCTATATGAAAATATATCTATTTGAATATTTGCTGGATATCTTCTTATATGATATGCTATCTTGGCTGTTCGTTTGTCTGTCCAGGATTTTAAATCACCTGTAGCTCTTGATCTTTTTTCTTGATCTAAATCAAAATAAAACGGAGGTGCTTATAGTGGGTCCATCAGCTAAAGCCCAAATTGGTCTTGGTCTTCTCGGCTCTTTCTCTGTCTTTTCCAAACCTCAAGTCCGTAATCTTGGTGTTACCTTTGATAGTAACCTCTCTTTTGAGAAACAAATAAATTCTGTAGTCAAGAGTTGCTTTTTCCAACTTCGTCTATTAGGTAAGATAAAACCTTTTTTATCTTCTAGGGATCTTGAGATAGCTACTCATGCGTTTATTTTTTCTCGCCTCGATTACTGCAACTAGCTGTATTCTGGGATTAACAAATCCTTGATACACAGGTTACAGTTGGTCCAAAATGCTGCCGCTCACTTTCTGGTTGGGGCAAGAAAGTATGACTCTATTTCTCCTATTTTAGCTTCTTTACACTGGCTGCCTGTCAGTTTTCGAATTGATTTTAAAATCCTGCTGTTAGTTTTTAAATCTTTACATGGGCTTGCTCCTGCCTATTTATCTGAATTGTGTGTTTTACATCAGCCATCTAGAGTGCTTAGATCTTCTGGTCAGTTGTCTCTGGTTGTCCCTCGTACCAAGTGTAAAACCAAGGGGGACAGGTCTTTTGCAGCTGTCGCACCTCGCCTGTGGAACTCTTTACCTCGTCACATAAAGGAGTCGTCTACAACTGAACTGTTTAAAACAAGATTAAAGACTCATTTCTACTCACTTGCGTTCAGTTACCTTCAGTAATACTGATGGCTTCCTCTTTGTGATTATATTACATTACTTCTATTTTTTATGTATATAACATTACTTCTATTTATTATGTATTTTATGTTCACATATTTTATTTCTATTTATGTTTTATGTTAATTTGTTCTATTTTTGTAAAGCACAGCATTACTATGTTTGTTTAAATGTGCTATATAAATAAATTGACATTGACAAATTGACATTAGCTCGCAAACCGTTTCACCTATTGACTTGAAATTTGGTACACATATACTACGTGACATCTACTATCCGCTTTCGGGGTGATGATTTTTATTACTCTTTTTATTTTTATTTTATTTTATTGTAGAATCAACTCTCTGCAGCGTGCAGCAGGGCGGCTGTGCGACGCATGCGTATGGGCACCGTTCTCATTCCCTTCCACCTTCACCATCACTTCCCCTACCTCTTCATATCTTTAATCATTCTTGATGCAGATTGAACACTTAAGTGCCAGCTTAAGTGAAAAATTAAAGAAAATGTACTAAGTAATTGCAACACAAAAACTAACTTAATCAGTTTTAACGTGAAAAGATCCCGACGAAAGAAGAGAAGCAGCGGGCCGCTAGGTTGGACAAAAGAAGAGCTGCTCAGGAAGCATCAAGTGTATCAATCTCTGAGCAAACGAATGCTAAACAGAGACAGAGAAAGAGGATGAAAACTAGGAATGATCAAGTCAAGTGTATTCACTGCACGTTATCGTGCAGTATGCCGTTACTGGTGTTTATATAAAATCACACACTGGATAATTTTAATACAGTAAGCACAGAATATTAGAATGCATAATATGATTAAACACTTATTTTAATTAAGCACTTGGTTTACTATGTGATTCTGTACCTTTAAGATGTTATTATTTTTAAAGATTTTTGTAACCACACCAATATGGTTTAAGTACTGTTAAACAATGAATGGCACTGAGCCTTAGATAGTTATAACACTGAAATACACCAATATGCACTAAGTCTTATTTGTAATTACTCAATATAAAATGACACCCTGAAAGTCGATGCCAAAGACTGGGTGGAGGATCAGCAATAAGTAGGCATGACTGAAAGTCGATCACACGAAAGGTGGCAAAATGCCATTAGGCGTTGCGCATTAGTACAGCAGTTGTGTCTAAGTTTCTTGTCTATGTTCACCTATGTACAAACATGTCTTTGTGCGCAAGAGCAGTGGCTTTCTCTGCAGACAGAGCATAGCTGTTTATTATCTTTAAGTGTGTGTGTCTGTCCGGCCCTGAAGTGAGACTTGGAGTCAGGCTAAGGGCTCCACCTCCGAGGATAAGCAAGTGCAAAATGAAACATCCGAATAGAGAGTCACTCGCTTATCGGCTGTTACAGAAGCGTGAAGAGCATCTCAGCAAAATGGTATCCCTTTTACTTTTCCTCCTACCGCTAATACACAAGCGATGCGAGCACGTTGGCACAACGAATCCTCCTAGGAGAGAGATGCCCAGAGTTATTCCTTTCAATTACCTGACATCTCTACATTTCAATTTTTTTTCCTGACGATTTCAATAGTTTCTAAGACCCCGGACTTTTTACTGCACAGGCTTACTCAGCAAGGCTTTCATAAATATCTAAAATGAAACCAGAAGGCTTTTTGGGATCTGCGTGATTTCCTGGCTTTGGATACTAATGGTTTGGTTGATTTTATTCTACAACTCCTCCTGTACAGCCTTGTTCAAACTTCTGTATTTACCTCTGTTCACTTCTTCAGGTGCGTAATCTTGCGATCTTCTGCCCGCTTGTAAAATCAGCTTCATTGGTGCGCTTTGTTCATATCACTGCAGTAGAGCACAGTATGCTTTTTAAAATTATTATTATTAAATTGAGACATGCTGTATATTTTCTACATGAAGACAAACTCAAATGCATCACAGGAAAATCGAATTACATGGGAAGCCACTCCCCCATCTCCACTTCCATAACTACCCTGCAGCCGCTCTTTCTCTTTCTTGATTTCCATAGAACAGTTTGAGGATATTATGCACTCTTTAAGTGCTGTAGAGTTTCAAATTTCTTTTCTGTCTGCGAGTGTCAAGACTGGCATCATAATTGGGAAAGTGGGTATCGCGCTACCCGAATGTGTCTGTCGGCACAACAGTATACGTCTACGCGTGACAGGAAATGATCTTAATAAATGCCAAATCTTAAATCAGTAAAATGGATGCCTAATCTTAATGGATGCCTAATCTTAAAACAATAAAATAAATGCCTAATCTTAATGAATGCCTAATCTTAAAACAATGAAATAATTCATCCATCCATTTTCCAACCAGCTGAATCCGAACACAGGGTCACGGGGGTCTGCTGGAGCCAATCCCAGCCAACACAGGGCACAAGGCAGGAACCAATCCCGGGCAGGGTGTCAACCCACCGCAGGACACACACAAACACACACACTCACACACCAAGCACACACTAGGGCCAATTTAGAATCGCCAATCCACCTAACCTGCATGTCTTTGGACTGTGGGAGGAAACCAGAGCGCCCGGAGGAAACCCATGCAGACACAATGAAATAATACTTGATATTAATCAAATGATTGAATTTATAAATGTCTAACTTCAAAAGAATATAGATAAAGACCTAGAGTAGGATAATAATCCCTAATCTTAACTCAATGGATCTATATGGTGAACCTAAAATGGGGGATGATTGATGCCTATTCTTATCATGGGTTAGGGTTAGGGTTAGGGTTGGCTGTCCCTGATCAAATTACTAAACTTAACCCAGTGAAAGGAAATACCTAATCTTAATTGAGTGTAATATATATTTTTTTTAATTAGAGATCTTTATTAAAATACTAAATGACAGGCAGATGCATGCATCATTAGTGCATGTGAATGCTTACAAACAGGACTAAACATCTGTCTTCTTGTGTCAATGGCACAAATTTCACTGAAGATGAAACGCAATTTGTTTAGTGATTTTTTTTTTTTTTTTGTGTGTGAAATGAAACACAGGTTTGCTGCAAACTCAATTGTGACTTGTTTTGCTTATCACTGATTACAACTCAGAATACAATGCTCAAATTGAGTATGTTAGCTAAAATTTAGAAAAACTTTTTTTTGCACAAGAAATATTTCTCAGACTGGGCATGATCATTCTTTTGCTAAATTATCCCAAAATATTTTATTTATTACTAGCAGTGGCGTATCCCATTTTGATTAGTTATACAGATTTATCATAAATTGTCCCTAGTGTGTGCTTGGTGTGTGGGTGTGTGTGTGCCCTGCGGTGGGCTGGCGCCCTGCCCGGGGTTTGTTTCCTGCCTTGCACCCTGTGTTGGCTGCGACTGGCTCCAGCAAACCCCCGTGATCCTGTGGTTAGGATATAGCGGGTTGGATGATGGATGAATGAATATACAGATTTAACTCATCTATTTTCTAATTTGGACACGATCAAAACCTCTGTTCCTAGCTTATTGGATTATCTCATCAAGCTTTGAAAAAAGTGGAGAATTGATAGGGTGACATTGTTGACAATGGATTCGTCTGTCAAAGGGTTTGCTAACAGGAAATGGAGGATTCCTCCTAATTTTAGAGTTGGAGAGGGAGTATGGCACACAACTCAGGATATCCATTCTGGAAATTAGATCCACACAGATTGGTCACTATATTATTGGGACGGAAGGTGGGAAAGGTCTCCTACAAACTTTCTTTACCAAGATATTTCAAATTTCATCCAAAGTTTCATGTTTTAAGATTCTTCTAATATATTTTTGAGAAATGATTTTCTGCATCCTGTTTATGTAGAGGGTGGTGAAGTATATGGATGTTATGAGACTTTCACTTTGAGAATTTATTTTTCTAAATAATTTTTCAATGCATAAGTATATATGAGACTATAGGTCTCTTTACGTTGGGTACAAGTCTGTGTAATTACCATTGCTATATAATGTTCCTGAGAATGGTGATTGTTTAATTCATAATGATTCATTAATTCATAATATTGTTATTGTTGCCATTCCCATTACGCTGCTCCCAATTGCCAAGACACAGAAACTTATGTCATCTGCACAACCCCTCAGACACTTGCACAACGATTGATTTGTACCCATTGTCAAAGACAAACAAAAAAGGAGACACAAAAAGGTTTGAGGCAGCCACCCGTACATTGTTCCTGGTTGCAAAATGGATAATTTTGATGTACAGATGTGTACAGGTTAGAGACCAAAACAGAACTGATTTGATAGAACAAAGTTGGCAGCTTTAAGAGAGAGCGGAGGAAATGATGTCATCAGTGAGGCCTGAACTGAAAGTTGCCTCATTGAATCTGGGACCGGAAGTGACATTATCAGTGGAGACGGGAAACGGAAGTGACATCATCGGGGTCAGGCCGGATTTCCCATAACTGGTTTGCGTGGAAGTGAGAGAAAGGGTTAGTGCACTCTGCCACCCCCTGGTCTGGCATGGAATTACTCTCATTTAGGCCCTTTAGCTGCCTCCCACTTTCTGGTTTCTGAACTTCTCATTTCCTTCTGACCGTGCCTTCTAATTACTGATTAGACTTTGGTGCAATAGTTTTCGTCTTCTCTGTTTCAGCTTGTTTTTGGTTTTGACTATATTTCATTTCCAGGTCCTCTTCCAGCCTTGGTGTAAAATAAATCAATTGATTCCAAGTTCTGGGGCTCTCATGTTTACTATCTTGTCCAATGGAATAGGCATGATTGTGAAGAACATTCTTGGATACCTGCAAAAAACTGTTCATGCTTAATGACTTCATTGTCAGTACATGAAACGCCTGAGAGGGTTATGTCATGAATTTCAATTTTACATTTTTAACTAGAGTTGCCACAGTTTTTAACCACAACTTTTTTGGTTAATATTTTGGTTGTGTTGCTAGGCACATTCCTGGTTTTTCTTGTCCATTTCTTATCAACTCTGATTTTTGTCTTTCACAAAAAACTACTCTCTCCATCTTACTAAAAAACTCTTAATTGGAGTGTGTATCCTCCAGAATCTATTATCGTGTTAAAAAAGGAAGAGATAAGGTAACTTTAGGATTTAAGAGTCTTAACAAGATACTGTATGTAAGACTGTAGACCCTTTATACATACTGACGTAGCCAAAGTAGCATCTCATCAAGGATGTCCAACTAGATAAATGTTTAGTCTAGCACAGCGTTTCTTAACCTTTAAGTATTTGCGACCCGAGTTTTCATAACAGTTTTAATCTCACCCTGCTAACGTTTTTTTTGAAAGGAGCCCACTAATACCAATTTGTTCTTTTTTAATTAATGATATATCATAGATGCATATTTTATTATACCTACTTAACTTTTATCGACATTTATCTAACTCTATATTTATTTTTCTAGTATCAGAATGTAGTTTAAGTTAATTTGTTTTGGTTTCAATAGATGTATTTTTCATATTTTCCATCCTTGTTTTCTTTTTTTCACATCTTTGCGCCCCCCTTTTTGTTACTTCGCACCCCCCTAGGGGGGCCCGCCCCACAGTTTGAGTACCACTGGTCTAGCAGATTAAAGGAACTCTTTAGAGAAGACGAAGATGCATCATTCCTTCTGTTTTTATATTACTTTATGTGAAGATGTGACCACATTTCTTGACTTGCCAGCACAGCATTATTACATTCTCCTCTGATTACCAATAAACCAATTCACTGTCAAAGCTTAAGATTTCATCTACAGTGAGACTGGAAATCTTACATGAATCAAAGCTCAGTTTCTCATTGTACCTGACTTGAAACATGTTACAAAATATTAGCTTTTTTTGTAGTCAGAAACCAAATTCAAGTAAAGAACGACCCCTTTCCTTGTTGAGTCAAATCAGGTTTGGTCACGTCAGGTTACTATGTAGCTCTTATTTCTTGTCATTATCCAAGGTAGGAGATGTCAACATGGCACAAAAACAGTGCCACTTGAGTTTAGGTTGGTAACTGGCTCAGTACAATCAACTTAGAAATATTAAAAGAAACACCAGCGCCTGATCCATCCATCCATCCATTTTCCAACCCACTGAATCCAAACACAGGGTCACGGGGGTCTGCTGGAGCCAATCCCAGCCAACACAGGGCACAAGGCAGGAACCAATCCTGGGCAGGGTGCCAACCCACCGCAGCCAGCACATGATCTTCAAAAATACCTTTATGGGAGAAAGTTTGGATAGCCATCAATCTGAAGCTGGTAAAGTAAAAGATTGCAGAACAGTCCAAATATTCAGATCTGAAAACTTAAGGGCCCTACAGCAGTCAGAAGTGTTACTGTGACCTGACACTCTCCTGGCAGTTCCCACAAAATGCCCTGAAGCACACAATTCTTACAGATGATTTACTGTGCATAATGAAGATGGCCTGAGTAACAGCCCTGTTTAATCAATAACACTTTAGCAAGCTCCATTATTGATATCCTCCACACTGTGATTGTCTATCTGGGTGTTTGTATGAACATGGCTATAATTCAGTCATTGCTTACTCCTTATACCTTTAGAGTGGTGATTCCCAACGTGGGGTGCACACCCCATTAGGGGGCAATTCAAGAATTTAGGTACGTTAAACAATTTATAAAATTAAAATACAGAAGTGTACTGTTAAAACGATAGAAAAAAATAAACAAATAATTTTTATTTTCTAAAGAGACATTTATATATTTATATAAACATAGAAGGGATGGTGAAGAACCCTTTAATTTATGATTTTACAACCAGCTTGGGTTTTTCTACTTAGGAATTGTTTTTACCATTAAAATAATATGAATTGTAACAATGATTATAAAATTTTGCAACATAACAAAAATATAAAATGATCAAAATATTACAGAATAAGCTGTCATTAAAGTTATTTTATATTGATGAATATCATGTCTCTTATTATATGTTTTCAAAACTGTATTTGCTGTATTTTCATATTACTTCATATTATTTTTTTTTTAACAATTGCTTAGTGATTTCTTTGTCAGTACGTCAACTATCCTTTCCCTCTTTTGTTTCCATGTTCTTTGAAAGCTTGTTTTGACCAAATTAATGACATTATGGGTTGTCCTCCATGTGAGTAGGAGTTCACTTTTTGAAGAGGTAATAATAAGAATAAGGTATATGTTACAGTGGGGGACATCATGATTTTAGAGAGGCCTAGGTGGTGCATGGCCAAAAAAAGGTTGTGAACCACTGCTTTAGAGCATCAAAACACAATCAAAGACAAATGTGGTGCCTCACACTTCTTGGTGATTGGGTTCCAGTCCCAGCCTGGACATGGTCTGTGTGGAGTTTCAATGTTCTTCTCAGATTGGCGAGGATGTTTCTATGGGCACTCAGGTTGCCAAGATGTGGGTGTCAAGACCCTGCTGCACTGTCAGACATTTTTCCAGCAATTTATAGCCTTTATTTACATAATATTAGTGAGTCAAGGACAGTTGAAGTGTGTGCCTGTAACTACCAGTTGTGTAGTATAACATCCCGAGCAACTCGGTCATGGTGGGCTGCAAATAGCGACAACAAACTTGAATGGGTTTGGTTTTGTCCTAAATCATAACAGCAGGCTCCTGAGAGAATTGACAACCAGCGTGTGCTGAGTCAGAAGAACAATTAAAGAAAGGAAAGCAGGTGTTTTGGACCACAAGAAAAGATACTTATCTGTACTTTCTAGATTTTTTTGTACCTGGACAGAATGGGAAAAGGGAAAAAAATGAACGAAGACTGCGATTGAACTCACAATACATGGAAAATGTTCATACAGTCACTCTCAGGCAGCATGTCAATGTTCTGTCACAGAATGAGACAGTGTTCATTGTAAATTAGTAAGATCTGGAAATGAACATAGTCAGGAAGTCAAGCCAGGGTCAAAACCAAAAAATCAAACCGGTCTGTCATGAAAAATGAGAATGTTCAACAAAATCAAAGACCTTTATCCAACAAAGAAGATTGTAAGAACGCTAGGAGTCGCTGTTGCCCCTTTCAACCCAACAGACAGATGCCCAAGATACAGGGTAAAAGCAACGAGAAGTATTTTAATGCTTTTCTTCTCCTTAATAGTGCCCAAAGCACCACCGCCACAATAAACAGGCAATTCAATAATAATAATAATACTACACAACACAAACCCCTGCAATTCTCTCCTCCACACCTCCCAGCAAGCTCTGTCCTACTCCTCCCAAGTTCAGCTCCCTGCTGCGTCTCCAACAGTCCTTTAAATAGTCCTTGGCCCAGAAGTGCTTCTGTTCCTCCTCCCACATTGTCTTGCTAGCACTTCTGGGTCAAATGGAGAGTTGACTTTTTCTTCAGCCCGGAAGTACTTTGGGGCTCCCATCCTCGTGACTTAGGAGTACTTCATGGCTATGGATGAGGCATGGCTCCTTCGGTCCTCTCACAGCTCCTCCTGGCGGCCTCCACGGTTCCCAACAGGGCTGAAAAACTGCATTTTAAGTCTCAGGATGCCCTGTGGGAATCTGGGGCACCGTTACACTCCAGAGGAGCTGCCATCTAGTGTTTGTGGGGGAGGCAGTGTCCTGGAAAAGCTGCCTTCCCCCAACCTTCCATCTCAGGGGCGTCCCAGCCAGGATGAGCTGTCGGCCGTCCACCACAGAGTTTAAATCACAAAAATGACACCACCAAATTATATTATTTTTATCCTAAACACAGATGAGCTGGGAATGCACATGCTGACCATTATACCATCACACTGATTAGGCCATGTGTCACACAATCCTGGGTAGTTCTGGCATCTTTTACTGTAGTGACAGGTGACGCAGCCACAACAAAATGGCACCATCTGAAAACAAACAAAATGGCATTGCAAGAAGAAGCAAAAACCTTGCAACTTTTTGAGAACAATTGGTAGTGAAGAATAAATGTAAAATTGGTTCCATCCATCCATCCATTTTCCAACCCGCTGAATCCGAACACAGAGTCACGGGGGTCTGCTGGAGCCAATCCCAGCCAACACAGGGCACAAGGAAATACCACAGTAGATTACTAAAATCTACACAGGACTTCATCCAAAAAATGAATTAAGACACCAATTAAAACAGTCAATTCACTGTCAAAGTATGAAAATTTGAAACTGTGCCGAGAACTGTTCGAATACTCATGTCATCCTTTGCAATTGCTAGTCATGTCATCGTACATCCTCAAGGTGATGAGATCCAGTAAATCCAGCTATTAAGTCTGACATGTTCTCTGAATGAAATTTGTATAGTGTGCTACTGTTCTTAGGTCAACTGGAGACTCCAAATCGATGTGACATCGACGAGTGTGAGTTGTGCATAATTGTGCCCCGTGAAGGATGTGTGCCGTATTCAAGGGTTAATTCACGCCTTGCATCAAATGCTGCTGGGATAGGCTCCAGTTCCAGTGACACTCAAGTGAATTAAGTACGTCTGAGAATAGCTGGATGGATGGAACAATATCATATTAGCCAAGATTTCCATAGGTGACTTGCTACCCTTCTAGTTGAGCTGTATACTGGGGCAAAAGCCCTGGTTCTGTTGCACAATGTTGCTACCCTAGATTTTAAGGATCATGGTTGTGCAAGGTCGATGTCTGTTTTGCCTTATTTGATCATCCTTTTTGTATCACCTCGCCATCTCTCATACTGTATGCAGTCAGCCTGCTTTATATGGGCTGCCTGTATGAGAGCTAATTGGCAGCTATGCAACCCAGCACAGGCCGCGCCACACGCTTCCTCACTGCAGCACTTACCCCCCCACTCCTGGCCTCCTGCCCAGACTGTCTCATCTCAGAGGCCTGCAGGATGCGCCTGACAGCCTTTCTGCTCTATGGCTTGCCTTCCTCTGAATTTGGTGGCTGGTCTTCCTCTTTCCTGTGCCTACAGACTGACATTAAGAAACATTTGAGATTCATTTTAATTCAAAGACTTGCTTAACAGTATCATAATAGTGTTAATAAATAATAATATTTCTCCTGTCAAATCCGGCACTCATGGAGAACAGATACTGCCGTATGGATTGTTGGCACCAGATCAGATCAGGAGTGTGCCAGTGCAGTCTGTTCAGGTGGCAGTCAGGCATGGTGTTCCTCTCTAGTTTCCTCTGTGGAAAACTGGCTCTTGTATTTAATATGCAGAAAATGTTTGTAGTTACTGCAAGAAAAATCCTTAAAGGCAAAACAGTGGTGCCAGAGTTAATCTGTGTGGATAACACTGAAACATTTTCTTAGAGGAACAAGCATGCTTTTAAGGCTTCTGCTGGGAACTGGAGACTTCATCTGCACTGATGTCGTTTCTAAAGTCACTGGTGGAGGAAGTTAATAGGAATTCTCTTTCCCCCATTTATTGTAGGAAAAAAGCATTTGTCAGATGGAAAGCTGCTGCAGTTGAGGTTTGTGGAAAAATAAATGTAAATGTGCAGCTTTACATGAATTTAGAATAATGGAGACTTCATATTTGTTTTTACAAGAGCCTTTTTGCTTCTGTTTGATGTGAGACTCCTGACTGTAGCCCGTTCTTGAAGGAATGGAATATCATGTCGGACGTGACCCTGTGTTAGGATATAGCGGGTTGGAAAATGACTGACTGACTGACATGATGTCAGGGGTTTCGCTTGTAATAAGATCATTGCTGCAGCATGCATCTCTATGATGTAATTAAAGATCATCTAAGTATCGTAATGTATCACCATATCATATCATCCATCCATCCAACCCGCTATATCTTAACTACAGGGTCACAGGGGTCTGCTGGAGCCAATCCCAACCAACACAGGGCGCAAGTCAGGAAACAAACCCCGAGCAGGGTGCCAGCCCACCACAGGGCACACACAAGCACACACTAGGGACAATTTAGGATCGCCAATCCACCTAACCTGCATGTCTTTGGACTGTGGGAGGAAACCGGAGCACACGGAAGAAACCCACGCAGACACAATGAAATAATAATTGATATTAATCAAATGACTGAATTTATAAATGTCTAACCTCAAAAGAATATCGATAAAGACCTAAAGTAGGATAATAATCCCTAATCTTAACTCAATGGATCTATATGGTGAACCTAAAATGGGGGATGATTGATGCCTATTGTTATCATGGGTATGGCTGTCCCTGATCAAATTACTAAACTTACCCAGTGAATGGAAATACCTAATCTTAATTGAGTGTAATAATTTTTTTTTTTAATTAGAGAACATGCAAACTCCACGCAGGGAGGACCTGGGAAGTGAACCCAGGTCTCCTTACTGCGAGGCAGCAGCGCCACGGTGCCGCCCCATATCATATCAATTCTGTGTAATTAATATTGGTTTTGTTAAGTTTTTGTAGCCAAGAATTTTTCACTTGTGAGGATCAGTTTTGTAACCTTGTCCTGTAACATTTGTTCCCAATCGGCCCCCCGGCACACTGATGTTTACTCGATTATGTTGACCTCTCTTATATGTCGGTTTGAATAAAAGCATCCGATGAGCCAATAAAAGTAAATGTAAAGACTGGATTATCAAATATAGTAATCCCCCGCTCTATCGCGGTTCAGCGATCGTGCCCCGGCTATATCGCGGAAAAATTCAATAAGTACATCCTACCTGTAGTGTACTTTGCAGCCAATTCATAACAAAGCATACGGTTTTCAGCAGACAAAGAGTTTCTCATTACAGCACCCAGATGATTTCTTACAAAGCCCGTTATTGGCTGAAAGAGGAGAGGATTATATTCTCTTGGGCTCTGATTAGCTGCTGCTAACATGGTGTAATCTCGCAAGAACAGCGAGTGTGGGTCCCCGACGAATCGCATATCGCGTACCTTGCTTGTGGTCCGACTTTTGTGAGCAAACTTTTGTGAGCTTTCCATTTGTTTTAAGCCCTACGATGGCTCCCAAGCGTCCTGCATCTTGTAAGCCTTCTGGTAGCAGTGAGCCTAAGCGCCAGAGGAAGACCTTGACCATACAGGAGAAGGTAAAACTGATGATGATTATTATTATGTTACTCATATCTTTAGCCCGACATCCGTGTATCATATGTGTATCCAAAGTGTGTTTTAATAAGTTTACATGTGTTTGAAGCGTGTGGGAGGGGTATTTTAAGGCTTAAACTATAAAAAAACTGTGGTCTTTCTATATCGCGGATTTTCACCTACCGCGTGGGGATCACTGTATCTGACTTCTGGGAAATACAGAGGTGTAGCTAATTATATTATTTTAAGCACAAAGCCTAATATTGTTATGTTAGACCAGTAATAATGGGCAGCGATGAAGTAAAAAACAAAGTGGTAGAGGAACTGCACCAAAAGAGAAAATATAACTTAAAATAAAACCATACAAACTGAAAAACCCCTAAACCAAGTGTTAGATCTCTGAAATTGGTCCAGAGAAAACACAAAAAGTAAGAATAGAAAGCAAATCATAACAAATGGCTGCTTCCTTCCTAAAACGTGCCTTAAACATACCAACACCATTCTCTTAACTAATGCTTCGCCTATTGGTTTTCGATAAATCAGTCTTTAGTGGCACAAAGATTAGATAGAACAATTTCTAACAATAATGTCAAGTCAGTCAGTCATTGTTCAACCTGCTATATCCTAACACAGGGTCACAGGGGTCTGCTGGAGCCAATCCCAGCCAGCACAGGGCACAAGGCAGAAAAGAAACCCCTGGCAGGACGCCAGCCCACCACAGGGCACACACACCAAGGACAATTTAGAATCGCCAATCCACCAAACCTGCATGTCTTAGGACTGTGGGAGGAAACCAGAGCACTCAGAGGAAACCCATACAGACACAGGGAGAACATGCAAACTCCACGCAGGGAGGACCCATGAAGCAAACCCAGGTCTCCTTACTGCCAGGCAGCAGCGCTACCCACTGCACCACCGTGCCGATCAATAATGTCAAACATCTTCAAAAAGTCCACATGATGTTTTGCCATTTAAAGTCCTAATATTAGACGGAAGGCGAAATAAGATGCGCCACCACTTGTTTAGCACAAAAGTTACAACTGATGTGATGGAATGCAGTGTGAAAGGAACCAACAATAAGGATCATTAAGACCAAAGCAAACAAAAGAGAAATGACCAGAGAATTACAAACCTTCTGAAATACAATGAAAATGACACAAAGTTCAGAAAAATGAATAGTTCAAGGGTATTCTGCCCGAAGGATAAGAAAAGAAAGAATGAAAAAATAATGGACTATGAAATGAAGTATAGCCAAAAAAGAGAAATGGGGCAGTTACCTAAGCCAAAACGAAAATCAAAAGACACAGTTGTAATAAGTATACATGTTTAATATGTCACTGTGCTCTGTACAAACTTTTTATAAATCTACTTTTCTTTCTACTCACATGCACAGCTAACACAAAGCCAGATTTAGCACACAGGGACTCATCATTTAGAACTGCTAGGCAAGCATTAGAAGACAAGACAGGGACAACTGAGAAATGGGCAGTCAGACTGATGACCATTGTATAATATTTCTGTGTGTCAAACTCAGCATGAAATTGTATCCTGCTTGCCTTGTTTGGAATGGCATGATTCACCTAAGTGGGGGTCTGCACATGAAGAAAGAGTATAAAGCCATGGAACATTGCCCGGCACACTTTTGAAGCCGACAGACAGATGGGAGATAACGTCCTCCAGTTCGGAAAATCCTTCCAACGCAGCGACGAAAATGTCAGACTCTACATCGGGCCCCCACTCCTGAAGGATATTTCTCCAATGTGATTTCTTACCACCGTATCATTAAGGGAGGGGTATCACCTTTTTATATTATATCTATATAGTTTCAGGTTATGTAACATGCCACAATTACAAAAGAACTCATTCTAACAAGGGAGCTAGCGCCCCCTGCTGGATACAACAGTCAAAGGGGAAAGTTAAAGAATTCAAAATGAAGCACACAAAAAGGTCTTTGTTCTTTTACTTCACCACAGACAATAAACAACCCATTATGGCAGTAATTAAGGGATCAGGTTGTTGATGTCACATTCTATGATTTTCTAAACCATACTCCCTGACAACCAAGGAATGGCATTTTCATGCTGGGACTGTTTTGTTAGTGCAAACTAGCAAAGGAAATATTGAAAAGAAGCACAAGATAAGATGTAGTCAAAAGGCAGAAAAGGAGTTCAAAACTGAGAGGTCAAGAATAGAGTGTCAAAACCAAAGCAGTCAAAAATCAGTGTCAGAAATAACAAAGCAAGGGGTCAGCACTGAAAAGACGTTAAAGAGAGAATAATTTGAGAATCCATCCATCCATTATCCAACCCGCTATATCCTAACACAGGGTCACAGGGGTCTGCTGGAGCCAATCCCAGCCAACACAGGGCGCAAGGCAAGAAACAAACCCCAGGCAGGGCGCCATCCCACCGCAGTAGTTTGAGAATTAATAAATAACTAATAATTTAACATAAACATAATTAATAATTTTGACAATAAAAGGATTTGTATCCACAAACTCATGATGAGGAAGTGCACAGAAGGGCAACATTTTAAATGGTCGCATTGATACCACGAAGTCATGATCTCAGAGGACACAGCCCCAGCACTGTGTTAACGGTGTAAGACAGAAAATGGTGGCACCGTAAGAAAATCCAAAATGGCAGCAAAACAGCACAAAGTCATTCACAAAAGCAAAAGTATGCTTCATTTCAAGGCTTGAGGTTGAATTGGATTGTTACAGTCAATTGAAAGAAACCTCGCAAGAGAAATTAATGCGAGAGCAGAAAGAGACAGTGAGAATGTGATTAGAACATTGGATAAGCTAAATGAAAGTATTGATGGAAAAGTCAGGGAATTGAAGGGAGAAGTGGAAAGGAGAAGAGCAGCTAGAAATGAATATGAAAGTCAAAGAGATGATGTGGAATATTTAGATGAATAGGAGAAAAGTACACGTCAAGAGCCAGATATAACATTGAGGTCCAGAAAAGGATTAAAAGGACCAGAAAGATTTGTTTGAGAGATTCCAAGTTTGGTAAAAGGCCCCCAGGAGCATTATGTGTCCTGGGCCTATCAGTATATAGAAGGGCTAGTAAACAGGCTTCCCAACATCCATGAGAAGACTGGAAAATGGATAAAAGCATTTGTAAGAAGAAACAACAGGAAAATTACTGGCTGTGGGGGACCTGAAGGCTCTGTTGGCAAAGGTGCTGGGAACGTCTTAAATGGAGGATGTGCTGAACCACAGTGAACCGTCAAAGGCAGTGAACATCCCACTGGGAGATGGCATGAGCTTTGATATGTTCCATCACAGAATGTGACAAAGACTGAGAAATGACTGTCCAACTAAGACTGACCCCAAATCATTGAAAAGGGAATTATTGGGAGACACACATTATCACAGGCAGCAGAAATGCTGGAAACTGGAAACAGAGGGGGACCTGCTGATGACAACTGTGTTCAAAAACTCTATAATAGAGGCCATGCCACACCAACTAAAGAGCAGACAGGAGGATGTGTTGGGGCTGTTATCTAAGTCTCACAAAGAATTATGTGACCATGTAGTCCATTCAGTGGAAAAGCACTGCAAAGATGAGTACAAACTAAAAGAATGAGAGAAGGAAATCCAAAGAAAAGTGACACAACTACAGCTGGGGTGCTCACAAACAGAAAACAAGAAAAAGACACAAGCATTGGTTAAAGATGAAGAGCCTGAAACTAAAACAGTTGCTGGGGTCACCTCTTGGAGGACCACCCCAACGCCAGTGACTCAAAGCCAACAGTTCCAATAATTCACGTGTATGTCCGGCTCTTATCATGAAGAGGTAAGAAACAGGGCCCACCTCATGATAATCAGAAAAGAAGTTCCAGGCATTGGCAAGGACCTTTTGGGGTTTGTTGAAGTTATCAGCAATCAGGGTATAATAGGTGTGATTGTCCCATACATCCTTGGCAGGGTAATCAGGCCTTTGGAAATTGGCAGTCAGAGTCAAATGCATGGACCTGTAAACCCTTGTGGTGGGCCCAACCAGAGTTACTAGGGATGCCAAGAGAATCCTACAGGGGAGGGTCACCTACCAGTATTGTCCACAGGAGCTGATTAAGAAGCAATGCAGCAGGTTCAAGTAAAAAATAAGGAATCCCCATGATAATTAACACTGGAGCCACTTACGTTTATGTAAGGCCAAATTATGCAACTCACCTCCCCCCGTCTGGCAAATATTTAAAGACAGCAGGATTCATGAGACAGGTGCAGGTAATTCCAATGCCAGGTCCAGGACAATTGTCAATGAAAGATAATTCTGTATCACAGCCAACATTAGTATCTGAGCTGACACCAGTTAACCGGTTAGGAAGGGGTGCACTGTGTAAAATGGAAATACAGATTTGGTGTTCCCCACAAAGGGTGTATGTAGACAAAACCATGTCTAAATATGCAAGTGGTTATGGCAGGACAATGTGCTAATGTTTATTGGTTAGGCAAACTAGGAGAAGAAGAATGGGAAAAAATCATCAGGGCTCAGATAGCAGAAGGTAAGACACCAGAATATGGATACCAATTTGACCCTGATTGTGCTCCAGAATTGGAAGAGCAGGGGCAAACTCAGACTAAAGGTGTTGTATTTAATATGAGGTCACAAAACATCATTATAGGGAGGGAGGGAGATGCCATGCAGTCGGATTTTATTCAGAAATGGAACAAGGATTCAAGAACAGGTCACCATGTAACGTTGTTAGTACGTTGTAAATCAAGGGTACTGAGGCTAAGGATTTAGGATGCACAACAGATAGATAGATAGATAGATAGATAGATAGATAGATAGATAGATAGATAGATAGATAGATAGATAGATAGATAGATAGATAGATAGATAGATAGATAGATAGATAGATAGATAGATAGATAGATAGATAGATAGATAGATAGATAGATAGATAGATAGATAGATAGATAGATAGATACTTTATTAATCCCAAGAGGAAATTCACACCCAAGGAGAAATTCACACAATGAAAAAGGCAGAAGCATGCAAATAGGACAGCATGGAGAATCCTCTGATTTTTAATTCAAAAGACAAATCATTTCTTAAGATATTGTGCACAATAGTAATGACAAGCACTCCAGACGCAGAGAAGATACCGACAGACCAATAAATACAAATAGGTGTGCAATCACTGAGTGAAAATGCGCTCGAATAAGGATGATGAATTTGTGGTCAAAACATGTCACTGATGTCAGCTTGGGGGAGTCTACAAGCCCTGTGGTAACTGGCATTAAGAAAAAAACTAAACTGCCTAAACTGGAAGCAGGGGAAGGTATAAGCGATACTATAAAGGGACTGCTTAAAGCGGGGGTCCTAGCTGAGACCAAAAGCTGCTGCAACACTCCTGCTGTTGCCGGTGCTGAAAGCAGATCAACAGAAATGGAGACTGGCGCTGCGTGATTTGAAAGAAATAAATGAGGTAGTGCAAGACTGGCCAGCAGAGGTCCCCAATCCACACACATTGCTGACGAATGTTCCTCCAGATGCCAAGTGTTTTGCTCTCATTGATTTATTCTCAGCATTGTTAGTGTGCCATCGCCAGTGAAAAGCAGCTATTTCTTTGCATTTACTTAAAGAGGACAGCAGCACACATACACCTGTATGCCTCAAGGTTTCACGCATTCACCTCATGTTTTCAATTGTGTTCTTAAGTCAGATTTGGATTTAAGACTGAACAGCACTCTGATCTGGTATGTTGATGATTTGTTGCTATGCTCATCCACACACGAACAATGTCATGAGGATTCCAGCAAGGTCCTTAGGAAGCTGGTGGAAGGAGGCCTTAGGGTGTCACGTACAAAGTTGCAATTTTGCCAGCCTCAGGTGCAATGAGAGGTCAAGCAAAATGACCCCTTTTATTGGCTAACTAAAAAGATTACAATATGCAAGCTTTCGAGGCAGCTCAGGCCCCTTCTTCAGGCAAGATGTGCAAGATTTTGCTTGACATTCTCATTGCATCCATAATGGCTAACACGGCACAACACCCTACTACAACAGCCAGGCTCAGGTCGAATATTTGGGGAGAATAATAGTGTAAGGATCAAAAGCAATTGCACTTATTCAGCAGTAAGGTATTCGTAAAGCACCTTTATCACGGACAGTAGGACAAATGGTGACTTTTCTGGGAATGATTGAATTTAGCTCAGATTGGATAGATGACTATGCTCTCATGACAGCTCCTTTGAGGACATTGGTGAAAGTGGCAGGGCAGCAGTTGTTAAGGGCACTGATAGAATGGACAGGTAATTCATTAGCAGCATTTGAGACACTAAAGCTGGCAATGCCAAGAGCACCTGCCCTAGCGACATCAGACCGTTTTTGCTGTATGGGGCTCACAGACGCGATGGCTATACTACAGCTGTATTTATGCTTGAGATGTGTAGTGGCAGATGGAAACAGCCCATTGCATACTTGAGCACCAAACTGGAAAATGTAAGACAAGGGTATCCTCCCTGCTATCGGGGTCTATCATCCCTACTATAACCATCCATCCATCCATTTTCCAACCTGTTGAATCCGAACACAGGGTCACGGGGGTCTGCTGGAGCCAATCCCAGCCAACACAGGGCACAAGGCAGGGAACCAATCCTGGGCAGGGTGCCAACCCACCGCAGGACACACACAAACACACACCAAGCACACACTAGGGCCAATTTAGAATCGCCAATCCACCTAACCTGCATGTCTTAGGACTGTGGGAGGAAACCGGAGCGCCCGGAGGAAACCCACGCAGACACGGGGAGAACATGCAAACACCACGCAGGGAGGACCCGGGAAGTGAACCCGGGTCCCCAGGTCTCCCAACTGCGAGGCAGCAGCGCTACCCACTGCGCCACCGTGCCGCCCTACTATAGCCATGGGATTCCTAAATACCATCTATACATATCACAAAATTATGCAACTGACTGAACAAGGCAAACCCATGTTAACCCAGGCTAAGATTCTGGCTTTCATGTCATTGCTTACAGATCCGGATTTCACACTAAAACAATGTAACACAGTAAATCCAGTACCATTAGGATATGAAGGGCACCCACATGACTACGTCTAGTTGACTTATTACCATTTAACAGGCTGTGGGCTGACTTGGAATCCACACCAATAGTCGATGCAGAACTGTGTTATTTTGTAGAAGGATCTTGTTACAAGGAAATCATGCAGGTTTTGCAGTAGTTGAACAAATAAGTGAGGACTTTACTGAAATAATCTCCAAATACTATCCACAACCATGCTCAGCCCAGCTGGCAGAACTTAAGGCCTTGACAGCTGAATGCGTGTTGGAAAAAAGGTAGGAAAGGGAACTTTTATAGATTCTGCACATGCACATGAGGATGTCATTTGTTTGATGCAGTTTAAAAGTGGAGATGATTCAAAAAGAGCAATGGCTCGCCTATACAACATCGATTACTGCCATGATGTATATGTTACGGCCAAAACCCGAAATCGGCCAAAGCGGGAAGTGTCCTGCCAAATTGGAAAATGGCCAATGTCAGTTGTGTAAATTGACCAGCCAATGTCTGATCTTTTCCTTGATTTCGGGATTTGGCCAGCCAGTTTGTGAAATGGCACAGGGTAATCGGCCAAAATCGGAAGAAAAAAGGCATGAGCAGCAATTTGTTGCGCACTTAGTAGTGCAATTGCATCGAGTATAGCCTTGGCGGGTCTTGTTCAGAAAGCGGACACTACTTGGTTGTATCACATGGACGCCACTTGGTTGTTTCATAATAATTAAGATTAGGTATATAAGTAGGTTTCACATTTCTGTTATCATTTTAGCCCTAACATAGTGACTTAATATTAGGGACCTATTTTATTGACCTTAAGGTTAGTGTTTGGGTGAGGGGAAGGCCGTTTGAAGTGGTGTCTGCTTTCTGAACAAGACCCGCCTTGAGCAGTTTCTTGTGCAGAATGGAAAACTCACTTCTGAATCTGAATCTGAAATTTTTAAGCATCTTCGCACCTTGAGCAGACAGTCTTACATCAGCACATCGAATTTTGGCCAGGGAGTTCTTGCCACTTTGCGAAATGGCCGGCCAAAATAGCATATACATTGGTCATTTCTAGTAATTCGGACTTGGGCCACACCTCTCGGCCAAAATGCGAAATGGCCGGCCAATTCGGGAACTGGCTGAACTTTGGGTTTTGGCCGTAACATATACAACACAATTAACCATAATCAACTGCCAGAATCATAAGAAAGGTAATGCATTGATTATTAGAGGTAATAATGCAGTGGACGAAGTGCTCCATCCAAGTATTTGCGGCTATGTTCTTGAAAGAGCCATCACCCAGGCCAGACAATATAATACAAATGCAAGAATGAGCAGGCCATTATGAAAAATCCATGTTGCGCCAGAGAGGTACCTCTAAAGACTTTGCAGAATTATCGAGATCACATGACATGTCCATTGTGGCTCCTAATAGACTTTTGCACTTGATAATAGATGTGCAAGGGAGGGAGTTAATAGAAAAATTAAAAAGTTAGGGTGTTGGTCACTTTTTTACAGACTATGGTGGACAATGTATTGGTAAAATGTGAAGTATGTGTGCAAAACAATGTGCATAAGGAAATTGTGACTCAATAGGATACATTCCAGTACCAGTAGGACCTTGTAGACACTTGGTGATAGACTATGTGGGTTTAAATTGATTCAAAAGGTAAATAACAGAAGGTACATGTTGGTGGTGATAGATTGATTCTGTTGATAGGTGGAGGCTGTACCATCAGCAGATCAAGGTGTAGAAACAGTAAGTCATACCCAGGTTTGGCATACGAACAGAACTTAACTCTGACAATGGGTCAGCATTCATTCAAAAGCTGGTAAAACAGCTATTACAACATTTGAGAGTAAAGCAGAGGCTGGAGTGTGTATCACCCACAGTCAGAGGGAATGGTGGAGAGAACAAATGGAACACTTAAAATGAAGTTGAATAAAATTTGTGCAAGTGCTAAACTGAATTGGGTAAAAGCTTTGCCACTTGCCTTAATAAGTCATCACATGCAAGACTAACAGAAATACTATTTAACAATGCATGAAACTGCTTATAGGTCCAACCATGCCAGTGTCTGTGTGGCGAGGGCTACAGAAAGGACCCCCGCTGAGTCATCTTCAGATGGAATAAAAAGCATATATGAGACAATTTACTGCTATACATAAATCTATCTGTTTATAAGAAAAGAATCGAGAACCAGAATTCCAAATCCCATAGTGCCTGGGACCAAGTGAGCATTTCTGCGCATTTCGAAGAAGGTGGAATGAGCCTAGGAGAGAAGGTCCTTACATGGTGGTTTGAGCTTCACCCATTGCTGTATAGGTAGAAGGAAGCGCCACATGGTACCATCTCAATCGTTGCACTCGGGTTCCAGGGACACTGAGTAATGAGGGCAGGAGGCAACAAGGTGGGACCTCTGAAAGCACAAATAGGTCCCAATTAGAGATGGAGGCAGATTCTGAGCAAAATGTAGTGCCAGGGACCAGTCAGAGTCTGCCCTCTCATCTGCAGAAGGTTAAACGATCAGAAGCAAGAGACAGAGATGACGCTTCTGATGGATAGCCTGCCAACACACTTGCACGTAGTCCTGCCTATGAGTTGGGTGGGGAGAAAGATGTCCTCACAGGTGGTGCAGTGGTAGTGCTGCTACTTTGCAGTAAGGAGACTGTCGAAGATTGTGGGTTCGCTTCCCGGTTCCTCCCCGTGTGGATAGCGCTTTGAGTACTAAGAAAAGCGCTATATCAATGTAATGAATTATTATTATTATGGAAGGGGAGATTTCCTCATGATCAACATCTCAGCCCTGTAATGATCCCCAACTGTGGGGGTCCTCTCAGTAATAGCTCTGTGTTCAGTATTAGCAGCAGCTGTCATTTAACCTGGGTTACAAGCTACTACAAATCCATAAAAGGTCCATAGCAGAATGAGGGGGGAGGCTACAAATAGAAAGCTAGTGCATTGATCCGTAAAGCACCTCCACAGAAAGTAGGAGAAAAGGAGTCTTATTGAGTAAAACAGATAAGGGACAAATGGGATCAATAGACTGAGATGTGATAGGACAGGTTATTAGTGCTGTGCACTAGTGCTCTATGAGTTTGTTGTTTCAGGATATGGCTGGTGAACAGTTGCAGGAGAAGGGTGAGATGAATGGCCTATGGGAAGAGCTTCATCATCCAGCACCTGATTGGTTGGCCCAAAAAACCCATCAAAGGACAGGAGTCTGACTATCCACAAAGGCCATGATTGGAATCCGGCAGTCTATGAAGACAGTAGAATCATACATACTCTACCTACGTCCACAGCCATAACTTGTGTTCCTCCTTGCTAATATGCTGCCTTGTATTGTTCTTTGGACACAGTCTGAGGGTTAGTGACATGGATCAAAAGCTCTGGCCATCACCCACAAGACATCCACCAGCAAACTCACCGTTTCTTGCCTTGGCCTGCAGTTTAAGACATTATAGCTGCTCTCAGGCCACTTTGTCACAATACCCATAAAACGTCCGTAATGATTGCAAATCACCTGTATGTTCAATGCTGAGGACCTTTATGGTAAGTGTAAGCAGGCTTCAATAGGCAGGGAGTATGGCTACAGCACACTGAGCTAACTTAAATAATGTGCAGGTGTTGGCTTTGAGAAGTGATGCTCAGAGACTCAGGCACAGAATTCAAAGATATTCTTCTCAGAAGGGTTTCTTCATTGATTTTCCCCAAACATACCAACCCCTAGTTCCTGTCCTTCCCTGTTCTTTCTTCCCACTTCTCTCCATCCCCACCTGCAACACAGAAGGTAAAGCTAGTTGCAACCTTAAAAGTCTGATAGAAAAATGATCAACCTATCCATGTTTACTTATTAATATTGTGGTCGATGGAAGGATTACAGATCTCCAAGTAGAAATGTTGGGGCGCCAACCTGATTGTCCCCATTTAATCAAATTAAACTTGTATACAAAGTATCTGCTTGATGGTGCCAAAATGAACAAAGAAAGGGTTTACTTCATTTAAAGAATCTCTCTTAGCTTTAGTCACTGTGGGATGGAGCTCCATCCAGTAGGGTGCTGATGTATCGAGTGACACCTCCTTCTGGGAAATGTAGGGTATGTAGCTGGACTTCCAGAACGGGTGGTGTCTTCGCAGTGCTGTGGACGGAACAGAAGAGGATAAGGTTAGCGCCAGCACCCTCTCTTGACCTGGCATGGTAGTCCACACCTCAGAAGAGCCTGAAGAGTGATCCATGAGTGACAACATTAAATTACGTAAGTGCCCTTCATTGATCTATATCGTATAGTCCTAGCATTTCATCAGATGATTTTTTATTGTTTTTTTAGATAATTTGGATCTTGAAATTTTATTTGGGGTTTAGAGGCCAATATTAGCTTGTATCAAGTGTTACTTTTTTAATCATTTTCTAAGCTTTAATTGCTTGCATGCTTTTGAATATCTGAGAAGGGTGTTGCACATGGGAAAGGTACTATATAAATTATTATTCCTTGTAGTTAGTCTTATCAAGGTATTGACTGCAGTTTCTATCACTTAGGCTTTAATATAGAATAATTAGAGGCATGCTGGATCACAAAGGTGCTTTGCAGAGCATCAAAAATACAATACAGAAAATAAAAATATACAAACTGATTAGGATTGAGGTTCTCAACAGCATCATAAGGCTAAGAAAAACTATAAAATCAATTATTAATTTACAAGCGTTTTCCCAAAATTCATCGTAGCTTGTAATCCATTTTCTAACTGCTTAGGATCTCTTGAACTGGCTAACTCTTGCTCCAGCCCTACTGGCCAAACAGAGCACATTAAATTCAAATCATGGAAAAAGTACGGTAGTTTCTTATTCTTATGTCACTTTTTTGTTTGCAGTCTGCATTAGTGTCCACTAGAGGGAGACAGTACTCAGTTCTGCTTAGCATTGAAATCTACAAATGCTAAGACTCTTCATAACAAACAAGCACACAGTGGCCCCCTGTGGGTAGACCATGGGCAGTGTGGGTTTGGGAAAACCCAATTGAATACTGCACTGGTCCAATGTTTAGGTGGCTACAGCAAACATGGACACAATGAATGGCCCCCCATGGGCATACCATTGAAAAAATGTGAGCTTGTGAAAACCCAATCAAATATTGCGCTGACCCTGTGATTGGGCTGCTACAAAGGGCCCCTGAGAAAAATTCCCCAAGTGTCCCAAAATCACCCCAGCAAAAAAACTGACATTGAGTCAATGTAGGCAAACATAATGGCAGCCAACAATGGTCCATTTAAGATTTGCACATGGGGGCAATGTTGGCCAATAACAGATGGAGGACCCAAACTGGGTCATAAACCTGAAAGATGTCCATACCTTAATAGTCAATCCATCCATTATTTATACCCTCTTATCCAAAGTAAGGTAGGGCACCTGGAGCCTATCACAGCAAGCAAGGGGCACAGACAGGAGCAGCCCCTGGACAGGACACGAGCCCATCCATCAGAAGGGGAACACACACACAGCATAGGGTCAATTAGGCATCACCAGTCCACGATAACCTGTGGGAGGGAACCAGAGGAAACCAACATGGACACGGGGAAAACATGCAGACTCCACACAGGGAGGACCCAACATGTGAAACTGGTCTCCTTCCTGCAAGGCAGCAGCGCCACCACTGCACCTCCCTTTACTGCTCTAATTCTTAAAACTTTATTTTAGTGTTTTGTAGTTTTTTTAAATTGCAATTAAATTATGTGTAATTAATAAAATTTATTAATAAGAAAAAAAATTGAAAAGCACAGTACTAATGCGGCTATAAACTAATTATTCTTACAAAACACAAAATGCCTCTGCATTTATTTTTACTAGTCTAGTTTCTTTTTTTGCAGTGTTATAGCACTAAACACATAAACATTACCAATAATATATAAAACAAATCATGCAATTTAAGCCAATAAGAAAAGGATACTTTTTGAAGTTGTTCAAATTATTGTTTATATTTCTGCAATCCAAATCTAAAACCATCCAAAAGTTCACCATGTCACTTACTCTGTGACAACATGAAAAAGTGAGAGACGATGGGGCATTGACGACACTGGCCAGCGTTACCAAGCCATCATTGGGCCAATGAGGGACGTACTGAAGTTGTACTGCCAGTGATTAACTCATTTTGAGCTAATAGGGGAACTTTTCTAAAGGGCCCCTTGTGGCAGCCCCCACACTGGACCAGTGTGGTATTTAATTGGGTTTTCACAAGCCCACAATGCCCATGGTCTGCCCACAGGGGGGCACCGTGTGCACGTTTTGTACAAATTCAGTACGCCCCTCATTGGCCCAGTGATAGTTTGGTAATGCTGGCCAATGTCATCACTGCCCCATAGTCTCTCACTTTTTAAGGTTGTCACAGTGTGACATTATGAATTAGCATTTCCATTGGGTTTTAGATTTTGATTGTAAAAGTATAAATAACAATTTGATGACGATGAGTATTATTTTTTATATTGGCTAAAATTGAACAATTCTGTCTATATACAGTATTATTGTAAGAGCCATTTCCTAGTTATATAAGATTCATAAATGTGTTACTAAATGACAATGCATGATCTATGGGCGGTTCCTATAACCCCCATAAGTAGAACTGAACAGCTGTGACTAAAAACATTATTCTCAGTTAGTGACCAGCCTTGCCATGTGTAAGGTGTAGAGGGCACATGGTTTTAAACCATGCCATGGGACTTTTCAGTGTGTGAAGTAACTCGTAAGACAACGCACTTATTTAAGTGCAGAGACGTACGCTTAAGGCATACAGAAGAAGCAATTAAGAACTTTTCTGTACAGAAATAACCAAAGTTTCTCAAGAAAGCTAAGTTTAGAGAAGATATATTTTTCCTTTTTTTTGCCTTTTATTCTACGTGTGTAACTACTTTTTTCTTTATTCTTGTGTGGAATATTTGCTTTTAATTTTCACTAAATATTTTTAAAACAAACTTTTGGACTAAGAGATTTCTTTCGGCATGCATTTTACCAGTGCTTGAACTCGCTTTATATACTTCGGCAGCTACACTTATTAATAATATTTTTATGTTCAGGGTTGTTAAACTGCAAAAAAAAAAATAAAATAAATAAAAGCTAGGACTACCTATAAATGCTGAGGTATGCTGTATTTTGCAAGAATAAATAGTTTAAAGTCAACTTTTATTGTGTTTTTTTATTATTCCTTTTCTTATTAATTAATAAATTGCAAAAATGCATAATTGCACATGATTTAACTGATAAAAAACAGTTCTTCTTCTTCTTCTTTCACTGCAGATCATCTTCTTCCATATCTTTCTGTCCTCTACATCTTGTTCTGTTACACCCATCACCTGCATGTCCTCTCTCACCACATCCATAAAGTTAAACACCAAAAAAATGAAAGTTTCAATGAAAGGACCAGTAAAGGGTGGCGCAGTGGTAGCGCTCCTGCCTCACAGCATCCCGCTGTCAGAAAATCTTCAGCCCCTGACAATTATGGCTGAGCCCCTGGGCCCCCCTGGCTCCATACTACGATAATTTTGCTTCCCCAAGCTAATCGAGTGACGTGCCTATGCTACACTCAAGCTTAACGTCAATCAAATTGAAATTTCGCTCTACCGTAATTAGTTTTATATAATATCGTATCGCATATCGTGTCTCATGATGTGTGGTGAGTCTGGTAGCTCTGAATTAAAATTACTAACAGAGTCAGCGTATCTTTTTTCAACATTTTTATTTCTGTATGTGCATCTCATGATATGAAATCAACGATCACGGTGCCTTGACATTTGCGTCATACACGTTCTTGACATGAATCACCTCATCTCATGTGACAGATCCTTTGAATATTTTGCATCTAAATTTGCACAAGAGGCAGAGATCTCCTCATGCTCCTAAAGTTTAAAATTAGGTTCAATTAACTTGAAACGTGCCTCTTCTGAATTTTACTTCTGGATCTTTGGATTCCTGATCATCTGCTTCTGTGTCAGATCTGTCAGACTCAATAAGACATCTTGGTCTTTTGCGACACTGACCTGATTTGAACACTGCAGGGATTTCCATTTCATTTGCCTCAGCTTTAGCCTCGCATACATTCGAATTAAAGACTATGCTTTATAGAGTAGAGGAACAGATGTGGCATGTTAAACATACATTCAACTCTCCTGCAAGGTTCCTGGAAATCCATCATTACCTTTTCTTGAAATAGATGGAATTTAACTGTGCACCAATTAGGTTTTCTAAACTGCTTGACCTGGGTCATTTAAAACTTAGCTCTGTTCATGTCTGATGTGATATGATTGCACAGTGGTTAGTCCTGCTGACCTACAGCTCCAGTGTCCTTGGATTTAATCATGGCCAGGCTCTGGTCTGTGTGGATTTTGAATGTTCTTCCCATGTCTGCTTGGATTTTCCATCCACATTTTTTTTTTTTTTTTTGTTCTTTATTTCGTCTTATACGATTTCTCGTATTAGAAATTTGTTAGTTTTCGCATACCCCTTGGGGTCAGAGCGCAGGGTCAGCCATTGTACAGCGCCCCTGGAGCAATTACAGGTTAAGGGTCTTGCTCAAGGGCCCAGCAGAGTAGGATCTCTTTTGGCAGTGACGGGGATTCGAATCGGCAACCTTCTGGATACCAGCGCAGATCCTTAGCCTCAGAGCCACCACTCCACCCCATAGTGCAATTGGTGACTTTAAAGTGAGTGAGCAAACTCAGTGAAGAACTGGCACACTACCTGGGTTTGCCCCCAGCCTTATGCTGTCATGACAGACTCAGACCCACTTGTGAGCCTGACCTGGTTTAAGCAAATATGAAAACGGATGGACAGATGTTCTGAAAGCACTTGTCTTCTGCTGATTATGTCTAGCTATATTTACTATTAAATCCTTTAATAAATAAGGCATCACTTGTTTGTCCAAGAATTACTTGTTTATCTCCATTTTTTTTATAGATTACAGCTACAAGCAACAGAAATTCCTCACATCCTATCCAGTATTTTAGTCTTGATGAACACAAGACCCTGAGAAAAAAAAAAGTTTTACTGTCAGGTTCTGAAGGAGCAGCAGAGGGCAGAGCTTACTTACAAATTCTCAAAGGCCCCTGCTTGTTCTTGGCAATGGCCTCCTTTGTGGAAAGACTCCTCCAAAGAGACACAGATGATTTCAAGGGCACCCCCATAACAAAATAGCATGTCAAAAGAGAGCATAAAATACCAATGACATAAAAAAAACACCCATGCAGAGCAAATAATTTAGTATTATTAAAATTAAAATAAAGGTACATCTGAAACACCCATAATCCACATCTAGTGAAGAAGGATGAATGTTACATCTTGCATTCTTTCATATGTCCTCTTTGTTGACTTTCATGGAATGCTTTTCCTGCATGCCTTTGCAGCATTTAATCTTTCCTCAAACCTTCATTGCCCGACTTCCTTAGTTCATTGAACACTTTCATTGCATGTCTTCATGTCTTCCTACCTTCACAGCAATGACCAAGGGCCTCATGCATAACTGTGCGTAGAATTCACACTAAAACATGGTGTATGGACAAAAGTGGGAACGTGCATGCGAACAAAAAAATCCAGATGCATAAATCTGTGCCAACTTCCACGTTCTTCCACTCCATAAATCCCAGTCAGCATGAAATGTAATGCACGCACCTGCAACCCACCCAGACTCCTCCCAGAATCATGCCTATTTGAATATGTAAATCAATATAAATAGCCCCTTATGTTTTGTGTTCTATGAAAAGACAATGGCAAAAGCACAGGGTAAAAAGAAGAATTTCAGCAAATACGAAGTAGAGGCAAGGAAAAATGTACTATTTGTTGATTTAAGTGGTGATATTAGCAACAAAAGGAAGTTGATCGAGTAACATAGAGTGGCAGAGAAACTCGAAAGTTCAAGTTCAGAAAGTCACAAAGTGCCCAAAATAAATAAGAAGTGGTCAAATATCAAAGTCGCCGTGAAAAGGTAAGTCATAGCCCACCATCTGTGTGTCATTTGGAAGCGTATTAAGGGTACAGAGAAAAGAAATAAAAATAGGGACACAGTTGAAAAAAATGTCCAAATGTCAACTTTAATCCCAAATTTCCCACTAGTTTCCATAGTTTTTTGTCATTAAAGTAGAACGTCATGAACTTCATTTTAAAATCGTTTAATTTACTAGTTTCTCAGATCCCATCGTAACTAAAGTAGCACATTAAATGCTTTGTATTGTATTTGTTCTTCAATGTGCTTTATGTGTGTGAATCATTATCTGTTTCTTAAATGGGCTTTCTCTTCTGCCGACAGGACAAAGAATACATTACATTCATGATATTACAGCTCTCTGAACAATTTAAATATTAAGATGTACACTTGGTATAATTTTCATAATGATAGGAATTAAAGCATGTATTAAACATGGGGACATGGTGGCGCAGTATTAGCGATGAACTGACGCCCTGTGGAGAGATTGTTTCTGCCTCCTGTAAGATGCTTGCTGCGCCATGCGCAACCTTTGATGAAATAATTTATTGCAGTAGTACTGTCTCTCTCAAACGTACTAACCTCCAATTCCTGTCCCTCCTTTTCTTTCTCCAAGTAACTAATCGCCACACAATCAGCTCTGTAATAGATGCCAAGCCATCTCTAAGCTTAGAATGCTGATTCTTCAAAACTTTTATGAACCATTGAAATATTTTTATAGTACATGTTTAATTATTCCATCCATCTATCCATCCAGTGTTGCGCCAGTCCCAGCAGGTATACAGCGGGAGGCAGGAACAATCCCTGAATGGGCGCCAGCTCGTCGCTAGCGCTGAGACACTGAGTCCTCACATGTTTAATTTTTAACAATATACATTATTTTAATGAAGTTTAAAATGTATCTGTATAATGTAATAAACATACTTTACTGCATTTCATCTTCAAATCAACTTAGAAGCCAGTCATCATCATCTGTAAATACGTGCTTTATGAAGTAGCTCAGGTTGTGCAATATTATAATAACTGTAGTGCATGTGAGGTGATTGTACTTATAAGTTGTAACAGATTAAGATCTCCGTGACCCCTTGAACCCTCAGACCACACGTCAGACACCAGGTAAAAGTCCAATGATGAATATTTATTATTATATCTAACGTGCACAAAGCACCCACACTCCACAATACTCATATAATTAATAAACAATAATCGAATCAATAAACAATCCTCCACACTCCCAGACACATTGCCACCCTTCCACCCAGCTCAGCTCACTGTCTGGGATTTCCCATGGTCCTTTTATAGTCCATGACCCGGAAGTGTTTGTCCCTCAGTCCATGTGACTTTCTATCACTTCCGGGTCAGGCAAAACTTCTTTTTCTTCAGCCCGGAAGTATATCATTTCTTCTGTTTCCGTGAGTTGGAAATACTTCCGGGCTAAATGGAAAATACAAATCTCTGGGCCTCCCTGCAGAGACTCCTGGCGGCCCCGACATTATCCAGCAGGGCTGTGTATTAAAACTCCATAGTCCATGATGCCCTGCTGGAATTCGGGGCATCTCCACGTTGCAAGGAGGACTCCACCTAGCGGCTTGGGGGTATTGGCCGGGATGAATGGCCGGCCATATTCCACAAAGTATAAATAGTTCTACCCAGGAACAATGGACTTGGGATGAAACTGTTTCTGAACCGCGAGGTCCCTACAGGAAAGGCTCTGAAGCGTTTGCTGTCCTGTATGGTAGATGTTCAAATAGACTGTGCGCATGGCCGAGGCAGCGTGTGCTTGATGCTGTATCCCGATAATCCGATCAGCAGCTGTAGAGCTGTGATTACACACTCAGATACAGTGGGTTAAATACTCAGTTGTGCAATGGAAATAACAACACTAAAGCAGTGATGGTATTTGGAATAGTTTGGCCATTCTGTGCACCATGATATGGTTATGGGTTGATTACAATCACATACCATAAACTAATAAACAATATGTGGTTAATTTCAGTGCATTTGATAAAGCCGCATCAGGGATGTGAATCTAAAAAATAAAAGGAAATCATACAGGAACAGTAGCACTGCTTTGACGCTAGGTGCCGCCAATTTGCAAAAACCGAGCCGAAAACCTGCGTACACAAGGGATTGAGCTAGCATGAAAATGTGTGTGGCTTTATGCCAAGTTTAGTAGTAATACATCGTGACGTGAGCGTGGAAACGGGCATACGCAACATTTATACATGAGGCCCCAGATGTTTACAATGCACATCAATATTGGCCTGAATTAGAACATTCGAAAGATTTAGATGAGAACAGGCCTTTCAGCCCAAGAAAGCTCACAAATCCTATCCACTTAATTCTTCCAAAATAACCTAAAATCAGGTTTTAAAAGTCCCTAAAGTCCTCTTGTCACATTACTTATCAACTTTTGTCATGTGTCTATGGGTTTCTGTTTGAAGAAAAACTTCCTAATGTTTGTGTGAAATTTACCCTTAATAAGTTTCCAACTGTGCCCCCTATGTTCTTGATGAACTCATTTTAAAATAACAGTCTCAGTCCACTCTGCGAGTTCCCTTACACTTCAATCATATCTCCTCTTAATCTTCTTTTACTTACTGTAAAATGAAAATGCTCAGCTCTTTTAATCTTTCCTTGTAATTCATCCCCTGTAGTTCTGGAATCAGCCTAGTCGCTCTTCTCTGGACTTCTTCCAGTGCTGCTATGTCCTTTTTGTAGCCTGGAGACCAAAACTGCACACAGAACTCCAGATGAGGCCTCACCAGTGTGTTATAAAGCTTGAGCAGAACCTCCTCGGACTTGTACTTCACACATCAGGGCGCTATATAATCTTACATTCTGTTAGCCTACTTAATGGCTTCTACTTCGAGTACTAACTGGAAGTTGATAGTGTAGAGTCTACTATGACTCCTAAATCCTTCTCATAAGGTGTACTTTCAATTTTCAGACCTCCCATTATGTATTCAAACCTAATATTTTTACTTCCTATATGTAATACTTTACATTTATTGACATTAAATTTCATCTGCCACAAATCTGCCTAAACCTGTAAACTGTCCAAGTCCCTCTGTGATGATTCAACAGTTTCAAGATTATCTGTCAATCCACCTATCTTGGTATCATCTGTTAACTTAACCAGCATGTTACTTATATTCCAATCTAAATCATTTATATATATTAAAAATAACAGTGGCCCCAGTACTGCCCCCTGCTGGTCACCACTCTTAACGTCAGCCAATTCTGATGAGGTTCCTCACACCGTAACCCTCTGCTTCCTGTGTCTGAGCCAATTCAGCACCCATTTACAAACATCTACACTTCCTTTAGTTTGATGCCCAACCTCTCATGTGGCACCTTTCTGAATCCCCCACTACACTGATTTGTGCACGTTTTGTTTCTTCTTCTCTCTACAATGCAAAAATGAAATCTAAGCAAGTGAAAAGTATTTATATCATGACATTACATCTAATTTTCTTAATTGTAACAAATATTGACTTATTGTGGTGGGCTGGCGCCCTGCCCAGGGTTTGTTTCCTGCCTTGTGCCCTGTGTTGGCTGGGATTGGCTCCAGCAGACCCTCGTGACCCTGTAGTTAAGATATAGCGGGTTGGATAATGGATGGATGGATACTGACTTATCAAAAAATGTATATTTGCGATTATTTAGCTCACTTTAAGAAACCTTGTCAAGTAAATTTTACTTACCTGATTGGCAGATTTTTTTTGCTAAATAAAAGCAAAACAACTCCCATTTTAACTCCCATTCTTTTTGTCTTGTTTTTGCTTATGCATTTTTTACAGTGTATCCATTCTCACTTACACAATCACATAGGCATGCACGCAGATAATATTACATTAAAGGGATTATTTAGAATAATATAAATAAAAAGCAAATCCATGACCCCTGTACAATTATTATGGCTGAACAGAAAAGTCAGTCGTACAAAATTAAGTGTGCTTAATGTCTGCAGTATGCAGAAAGTAAACAAGATGGATGTGCAGCGGATTTATCGACTTCATAAAATTCAAACCCATAAATAAGCCATAAAGTTCTTTTGGTAGTCTCAGTATATCATTGAGTAGAAAATCAAGATTAAGACTCTCTCTATAAAACATCTCGTTTCTCTGGACCTTTTCGACTGTAATGGTTACAGACCCTGTCTTTAATATTATTGCACTTCCTCCGACTGGGACTACATTCATAAGCTTATTTTTTTACATAGAATGCAGGGGAGTTTGAATTAAATACCACAATTTGTTTGGAATTATTTTTGCAATATATATTTTATACAGTACAAATACAAAAACTTCACAAGTTAAACGACATCTGTCTCTTTTTTCTTTAAATAATTACTCAACAATTCATAGGTCCCTGTATCTCTCCTCTGATTTGGAACATGGTCTACCGTTCATTCTGAGTAGCGCCTTGTATTCAGGTTCATTATTATGATCTTTTCCGAGTATAATTTAGCACCTGCTTTATTCTCATTTCATTACTTACATTTCTTTTAATACGCCCTCAGGATATAATTTCAAAACTGTGTGAGCCCTAAACCTATCTATTGTGCTGTAGGAAGCACAGGAAGATTTAATGAGGCAGATCTGGAGGAGAACCGTAAATAAAATGTTATGAAGTTCACAAACACAAGTGATCACAAAATGTTAAGCGAAAGTAAATGAATCAAAATTCAAGATCAAAAACCTTACAGCAAGAGTCAAAACCAAAACATACAACAAGAAGGAATTACAGAGGCAAACGTTAGCACGCTAAAATTAGTTTTCTGTCTGCAAACTCGGATGAGGTTAACATTGGGGTCGGGACCTCTGTGACTCCACCTCTAACAACCATTAAAGATACCTAGCAATAGGTGCAAAAAAATGGCGACTCTCATTATAAATGGAATTGCATCAAAGACGTTTCAAAATAAATATTTATAACTAGAATAACCAGTGCTTGAAGTGGGCTGATCTATATTACTAAACGACAGTTGTATAATTATATGCACAGACGCCGGACGCAGGACGCACCGAGGCGCATGCGCACAGCGCCTCAGCGCCCCAGAGTCAAACACAGCGGCTTCCCAGAGTCAGTAGGTGGCGCCCAAACAACACAACCTGTAAACTAAACTTGCTCTAATCCACTGTGCCAGCAGTCAGTGTGGCATATCTGAATCACATAACGGTAATTCAGTATTAAAAGTAAGTTGAATTATGATTCCTAACAGTAAACGACTTCTACCTAACGACACAGCCACAGAACAACAAAGACGAGACCGCATGGATAAAAACAATAAACGGAGGCTCCTACAACGCGCTTCAGAAACACCAGAAACAAAGAAGTCACGGCTCCACAATGAAAGAGCTCAACTAACGGAAATACAAAAACGAGCCCGTATGGATAAAAACAATGAACGAAGGCGCCCACAGCACGCTTCTGAAACAGCAGAGGCAAAGGAGTCACGGCTCCAAAAAGAAAGAGCTCAACGATTAGTAATACAAAAACGAGCCCATATGGCTACGACCTGTAAACTAAACATGAGGTAAAGCGTGCACGCCAGGTTGTACAGTATATATGCACAGATGCCAGAGGCAACAGGCAAGTCATACACACTACCACCGCTGCCAAAAGCGAGACTGCATGGATAAAAACAATAAACGAAGGAGCCTACAACACGCTTCTGAAACACCTGAACCAGATGAGTCACAGCTCCAAAAAGAAACTGCTTTAGTACAAATATGTTTATTTAATTAAATGAAAACTTTACCAGGACGCTCCCACCCTCCATCACTTTTCATTCTTCCACAGATCGGAGGGAACAGAAACTGATTGCCGTTCTTCCATTTACGATTCTTTAGAGATCGGGGGTTTACTGGTACCCACTAATATTGAGTGCAAGTACTTCTCGTATTTTAGCAGTTGTGTGCTGGCAGTGTTTGCTGAGTACTGGCAGTGTTTTTGAGCGTACTGGCATGCATCATGCAATTGCAATCCCACCTGTACTGCTCGTCAAATGAATGTCAGTATATCGCACTGCTCAAAACTTCAAGGGGGAACTGGTCATCGATTGAATGTTAATTTATCGCAGCGCTTCAAACTCCAAACTTGACCCCCACTTCCAGTTCTTTGAATCAATCCATCTTAGTCAGAGAGTATCCGCACTTAATAATATAAACTTCAGGCACTGAGAATAACACGGAAAATCAAAATTCTGATGCAAGAAACAAAATCATGAGCTAAGAAAACCCCACTTGAGAATTTTTAGCAAAATCCCAAAAAGAAAACATGTAAAAGATTAACAAACAGACAAATCACAACACTACCTTCACTAAGAAGAACACTGCATGGCATCCACCTTCATCTGCTTGCCTTACAGACACAATTATAAAAGTGGTTTTTAGTTAGAAGCCTCTCAAAAGCTTTGTGATGGCTGTTTTATTTGTAGGTACTCCAATGGAAGATCACTTACTGTATATGTGCATGAATTTAATGGAGTCAGTTATGGCTTTTTGGGCAGCGTGGAAGAGAGTGAGTGCACCTGCTTTTCCGGTGTTTTTAATGTCTCATTTTATAAGCAAATTTTCTCTTTATTCACCAATCCCTTGATAAACCAACTGTGAAATTTGGGGTCATAGAAGTCAAAGTTGGTGTTAGCAGCATCAGGTGTAAGGCAGAAGTGAACGCTGGATGTTTTATGATATATAAGCTGAAGGGGAGAGAGACAGAGACATAAAAAAGTTTAGGGGCACCTCCAGGCAAACACCAAATAATGAAAGCAAAAAAAAGAAATACGCTGTACAAACATGTTTTTAGCAGGTGTGAAATAACGAGTCTCAACACACTAAAGAAGGTTTTGGGGCAGCTACCCGTATATTGTTCCTAGCTGTAAAAGGATTTAAAGTTCACAACTGATGTTGCTAGTTTGAGTTCCCAACATGAACTGAACTTGGTTTGGCAATATGGAGGATTTATAGTTTGTAACCCAGAAGTGACATCAGTCTGGGAGCCGGAACCGGAAGTGGTGTCGAATCAGGCAGGTTTTCCCGTATGTGATCTGCAGAAATAACAGAAACAAGTTTAGAGCACCCCACCACCCCCTGGCCTGGTAGGTAATCACCTCCACTTGGTCCATTCAGCTCGCTCCTAGTCGCACATGTGTGACACAGGAAATGTCTTTTCAGATGCGAGTCCTAATCTTTTTTTATATATATTTTATTGATTTTAATTTGAAGCAAATAACATACAGTCAAGTCAAACTTAACAATGCAAAATTCATCCCCCATTCAAGAGAGAGGCGAGAGCCAACAACCAGAGCAGATCTTTAAAAGCAGCAAGGAAGGAAGGGTTTCATTTTCCCCAGTGTAGAAGCTTAATCTAAAATGCTATTGAGTAGATCCTGCCATATATAAGTGAGACTTAACTTTTTTTCCAATTTGAAATAGTATGGAACATTAGATACCCAAATCTCGACTGACTAAGATGCCGATGAGTTCTTTTTTAAGTACTTCTGGCAGGAAGAGGAACAGAACAGAAATGACATCGCCGACGTTAAAGCCGTCAGTCTTCCAGTCTGCAGAGGATGAAGAGAAAAGGTGTTAGTGCATAGCGCCAACTCCTGGAATGGCAGAGAATTACCATTACTAGGGCCCGTAAGCTATCCTCTATGTGCACGCATGTGACAATGCCTATTGTTACAATATACCTAAACAATACAGAAATCAGGTAACTAGAACTAGTAACTAATGAGCTGGCTTTTCAGCTATACTAAATACAATACGGAAATTTCATAATTAGAATGGAGTGTTTTTATTTTATATTAATATCACACAATATATGAATGTGTTACTTAGAACTGTATTTTCATTTTCCTTTTATGTTTTATTGTACACAATATATGAATTTATTAATTAGAATTGAAAGATGTTGCATTATATATATACTGCTCAAAAAATGAAAGGAACCTTTTTTAATGAGAGTATAGCATCAAGTCAATGAAGCTTCTGGGCTATTGATCTGGTCAGTTAAGTAGCAGAGGGGCTTGTTAATCAGTTTCAGTTGCTGTGGTGTTAACAACAGGGGCAACAATGAGACGACCCCCAAAACGAGAATGGTTTAACAGGTGGAGGCCACTGACATTTGTCTCTCCACACCTGTTTTTTTCACTAGTTTTGCATTTGGCTACGGTCAGTGTCACTACTGGTAGCGTGAGGCGATACCTGGACCCTACAGAGGTGGCACAGGTAGTCCAACTTCTGCAGGATGGCACATCAATACATACCATTGCCAGAAGGTTTGCTGTGTCTCCCAGCACAGTCTCAAGGGCATGGAGGAGATTCCAGAAGACAGGCAGTTACTCTAGGAGAGCTGGACAGGGCCATAGAAGGTTCTTAACCCATCAGCAGGACCACCTGATATCTGCTCCTTTGGGCAAGGAGGAACAGGATGAGCACTGCCAAAGCCTACAAAATGACCTCCAGCAGGTGGGCCACTGGTGTGAATGTCTCTTACCAAACAATCAGAAACAGACTTCATGAGGGTGGCCTGAGGGCCTGACATCCTCTAGTGGGCCCTGTGCTCACTGTCTGCCCAGCACCATGGAGCTCGATTGACATTTGCCATCGAATACCAGAATTAGCAGGTCCACCACTGGCTCCCTGTGATTTTCACATATGAGAGCAGGTTCACCCTGAGCACATGTGACAGACGTGAAAGGGTCTGGAGACGCTGTGGAGAATCTTATGCTGCCTGTAACATTGTTCAGCATGACTGGTTTGGTGGTGGGTCAGTGATGGTCTGGGGAGGCATATCCATGGAGAGACGCACAGACCTTACAGGCTAGATAACAGCACCTTTACTGCTATTAGGTATCGGGATGAAATCCTTGGACCCATCGTCAGACCCTGTGCTGGTGCAGTGGCTCCTGGGTTCCTCTTGGTGTACGACAATGCCCGGCCTCATGTGGTGAGAGTATGCAGGCAGTTCCTGGGGGATGAATGAATTGATACCATTGACTGGCCCCCACGCTCACTCGCCTGACCTCAATCCAATAGAACACCTCTGGGTGGGACATTATGTTTTGGTCCATCCAACGGTGCCAGGTTGCACCTCAGACTGTCCAGGAGGTCAGTGATGCCCTGATCCAGAACAGGGAGGAGATCCCCCAGGACACCATCCGTTGTCTCATTAGATAGATAGATAGATAGATAGATAGATAGATAGATAGATAGATAGATAGATAGATAGATAGATAGATAGATAGATAGATAGATAGATAGATAGATAGATACTTTATTAATCCCAATGGGAAATTCACATTAGGAGCATGCCCACCTCCTCCGACGTTGTCACGTGAGGGCCATACAAACTACTGAGTACGAATTGGAGTTGCTGCAATAAAATTTCGGCAAAATGGACTAGCCTACCTGCCGCATCATTTTTTCACTTTGATTTTCGGGGTGTCTTTGAATTCAGCCCTCTGTAGGTTGATAATTGTCATTTCCATCAAACGATGTGACGTCCTTTTATTCCTAACACATTACCCAGTCCACATCAGTTTAGATAGCCAGCAGGATTTTTTCCCCATTGTGTTTTCATTTTTTGAGCAGTTTATATCATGTAAAACACCTGAATTTCTGAAGTTAAAGGTATTTTGATACTTTTTCATTTATATTATACAGTGCCTATAAAAGTATTCAACACCTTTCCACATTTTATTGTCATACAACACTGAATCACAGTGGATCTAATTTGACTTTTTTAACAATGAGCAACAGAAAAAGACTTTTACATGTCAAAGAGAAAACAGATCACTACAGAGTGGGCTAAATTGATGACAAGGATTCATCCCTGTCATGTCAGTATTTAGTAGGTGCACCTTTGGCCGTGTTACAGATGGCACAGGTTGGCTGGGTTCCTGGCTAGAATAGATGGGTCCAGGAAGCCTTTATGGAAGGGTGTAGATGGATGAGCATCCTGGCTGGGTTGGTTGAAGATACCTTTCCCAGGCAGGAGGCCATAATAACAGAAGGTCAGAAGGAGACTGCACCACGGGGAGGTGTATTTCCCATTATACACTGGCTGGCAGTATCCCGTCCCATTTGACCATCTGTAAAGCATATTGAGAGCTTTAGTTGTGACGATGCCTGTCCTCTCCAGACTCCCTCTTCCTACAAGGGAGTCTGTTGAACCAACACCGTCGATAGTTATGACCGAGATGAGCTAACAAATATCATTGAAGCCAGGGGATGGTGGAAAGTGCTTGGGTGCTTTTATTGAAAATAGTCAAAAGTAAAATCAAAAGTGTCCACTGTACAGTGTTCTAAAAAAAAAAAAACAAACAAATCCTTAAAACCAGTGAAAAGTGGGTGTAAAATACATAATAAAAATAATGTTAAAATAGAGGTTAAAAGTAGAGGTCCCTCTCTTCACACGATCTCAGCCCACCTCCTTCTGTCTCCCCGGCTCACCCATCCCTCAAGGATTCGGCGGAGACTCAGCAGCACAAGCTCCTTTCTGCTGACCCCCGTCTTGGCTGCCCGTCCGAGGTCGGCACACTTCTCGTCTTCCTTCGTGCTCACACGGTCGTCCCTCGGATCCATTGGGAGGTCTTCCATCCTGCTCGCCCCACTCCACACAATTATTCAGTGGGGTGAACCAGCCCCTAGAGTGCCACAGCCTGCGTTCCCTCACGGAGCCCCAGCTCATGCTGCCTTCTCCATGCAGGTGTCCAGATCGTCTCCCCTTGACTACCTTTCACGTCACTTTAACCTCCGTCTTCTGATCCATTCTTTCAAATCTTTCTCTCCTTTCCCCTTGTGCCGGCCCATACGTATATGTCTCCATGGGCTCAGCGCCTTAATCACACGCAGCAGGAAGCAGATGAAGCAATTGAGAGTGATCGCACCCGCACATGAAGGTGCAACTCGCCCCAATTACCAAATTAACTCCCACGGTTGTGCAATCGCGCCCGTGGACCCGCTATACCAGGGGTCGCCAAGTTCGGTCCTGGAGGACCACCATGGCTGCAGTTTTTCATTCTAACTCATTTTAATTGAGTGCCCTGTTTGTGCTGCTAATTAACTTCTTGTGAATTCATTTTAATTGACTTGTTTTTTAAGATTTGTTCCCCTGAATTTCTTCATCATTCCTCTGAATTGTTTAATTTCTTTCCTTAAATGGCACCCAAAGAGAAATGAAATGTGAAGCGAGGGAGCCAACAGAAGACCAATTAAGTCAGGGCCTCAAACTCCAACCAATTTCACTCCAGCCAGCTGCTTAATAAGGTGACAATTCTTGTCGTTAATTAAACCCATTCTTTAATTCTGTAGCTTGTTGCTGCTCTCGTGGTACAAAAGCAGACATTTCCGAAATTGTTGATTTTCTCTTTCTAAGAGCACCATTAAAATGTTTTGGGGACCTGAGCAGATCAACATTCCTGAGACCTTCATCGTTCTTTATTTTCAGATATTGTGTGATGGACACCAGTTGTTTTGGCTCATTTTGTATCTCATTATTGTTTGGATGCTAATTAAAGAAAAAGAAACAATTAAGGCATCTGAGTCTTCAAGAGCAAATCAATTAAAATGAATTCAAAAGATGTTAATTAGCAGCAAAAACAGGTCACTCATTCAGAAAATTGTTAGAATGAAAACCGGTGGTCCTCCAGGACTGTAGTTGGCGACCCCTGTGCTATACCACAGTAGTCCTGACGGGTGGCCCTGAAGGGGTACTTGGGTGCCACCAGGGGGAGCTTCAGCGAAGGGCTTTGACTCAGAATTGCTTTCATCATGTAATGCTGTGACACCATGGAGTACTCCTGGGTTCAGCATAACAGAAGCCACCACAGTTCAGTCTGGGAGTTGAAGTCAACAGCTGGTTGACAAGGTGTGCCTGAAGGAGAATAGGGGAGGACTGTGATTTGCTATTTGGGAGAAGAGTCTATGAAAAGGTACTTTATTCAATACAAATATATTTGAACCCAGGACTGTATTGGTCTAAGGTTTTCGGGGCTTAGAACTTGCTTGTTCTGCATGATCCCAAATAGATTGCAATCTGGTGACTCGGACTGCCACAGTATTAAGCTGAGCTCACTGTTATGTACCTGGAAATCATTTTAGAACTTTGCTAGTCTCGTGGTATGGTGTATCATCCTGTGGAAAAGATCATTCGCAGCTGGGATGTGCCTAATTGACAAAGATGTTCACACATCATGTGGCATTCAAACACTACTCATGTTAAGTTAGACACACTCCATGACCATGCACAGCCACTTGCAATGGTGACAACATGGCAGAATGACTCCATGGACTCCCAGGCCACCCATTAGTGTGAATCAGCATTTGATGGGATTTATCAGAATAGGAGCCATTTTCCCAGTATCCTGTGTTTGGGTTTCTTACCCGAGTAAAATTAGGGCTTTTTTGTATTTTGCTCGGTTGCCAATAACCATTCCCCACCTGTAAGAAGGTGCAATGAGCTATGCATTCTAATAGGCCTCTGTTGGCAGAATCATTGTGCTCAGGTGTTAGCTGGCTATAGTCCATCTGGCACATGAACAAGCTCACCCTCAGTCAACCCAATTATTAACAGTTTGCTTCTGGCCACAGGACCTCAACTGCCTGGAAGTTTTGTTTTTAGATAGCACCCCATTTCTGTAACACCCGTCTCACTGTCCTGTGTTAGAACCCCAGCAGGGTTTCTGTTCCTGATACACCCATGACACACTCTAAGCCACTGCAATCTTTAGTCTTGTTCAGTCAGCCTTTGAATTACTCACATACCAAGCAACATTTTGCTGTAAGGTTGTGAGACATGGATGCCATCCAGTGACCTGAGACGAAGACTGGACTCCTTTGGTCTGTGTCTCTTCAGTGAATCGTTGAGTACTGCTGGTTTTACTTGGTGTTGCTCATGGAGCTCATGAGGTACATTACCTGAATTGTGAGGGAGCGTCAGTTACGGCACTATGGTCACTTGGCACGATTCCCTGAGGGTGATCCAACTTGCAGGATGCTCATTGTTGAGGAACCCGAGTGGCTGGACCACATCAAGGGGATGCCCACGTAACAGCTGGTTCGGCAGATAAAGGGTCATTTCTAGAGAGTGGGACTAGACCACGTGTCTGCTTAATGGGATGCCTACTGGGATCCTGAGCCGTTTCGTCGTGTGGTGGGTGCGGTAATGCGCTGTACCAGTGCATGGTCCCCGATCTGGCCTGACCTGACAAGCAGCATCAGTCAGAATCATCAACACATATGAGCAGTTTGATAGGAAAGGCCAAGTGAAATGGCCACTTACAGTGAGGAACATAAGTATTTGAACACCCTGCGATTTTGCAAGTTCTCTCACTTAGAAATCATGGAGGGGTCTGAAATTCACATTGTAGGTGCATTCCCACTGTGAGAGAAAGAATGTAAAAAGAAAATTCAGGAAATCACATTGTATGATTTGTACAGAATTTATTTGTATTGCACTGCTGCACATAAGTATTTGAACACCTGGCAATCAGCAAGAATTCTGGCTCTCAAAGACAAGTTACTCTGCCTCCACTTAGTAATCTTAATTAGTAGCACCTGTCTGAGCTCTTTAAAGACACCTGTCCACCCCACAGTCAGTCAGACTCCAACTACTACCATGGGCAAGACCACAGAGCTGTCAAAAGACACCAGAGACAAAATTGTGGACCTCCACAAGGCTGGAAAGGGCTACGGGGCAATTGCCAAGCAGCTTGGTGAAAATAGATCAACTGTTGGAGCAATTGTCAGATAATGGAAGAGGCTAAAGACGACGGCCAGTCTCCCTCAGACTGGGGCTCCATGCAAGATCTCACCTTGTGGGGTATCACAGATGATAAGAAAGGTGAGGAATCAGCCCAGAACTACACGGGAGGAGCTGGTCAATGACATGAAGAGAGCTGGGACCACAGTTTCAAAGGTCACTGTCGGTAGAACACTATGCCGTCATGGTTTAAAATCACACATTGCATGGAAGGTTCCCCTGCTCAAGTCATCACATGTCCAGGCCCATCTGAAGTCTGTCAATGACCATCTGGATGATCCAGAGGAGGCATGGGAGAAAGTCATGTGGTCAGATGAGACCAAAATAGAATTTTTTTGGTCTAAACTTCACTTGCCGTGTTTGGAGGAAAAAGAAGGAGTTGCATCCCAAGAACACCATCCCTACTGTGAAGCATGGGGGTGGAAACATCATGCTTTGGGGGTGCTTTTCTGCGAAGGGGACAGGACGACTGCACTGTATTAAGAAGAGGATGAATGGGGCCATGTATTGTGAGATTTTGAGCAACAACCTCCTTCCCTCAGTCAGAGCACTGAAGATGGGTCGTGGCTTTGTCTTCCAACATGACAATGACCCGAAGCACACAGCCAGGATAACCAAGGAGTGGCTCCGTAAGAAGCATATCAAGGTTCTGGAGTGGCCTAGCCAGTCTCCAGACCTAAATCCAATTGAAAATCTTTGGAGGGAGCTGAAACTCCGTGTTGCTCAGCGCCAGCCCCGGAACCTGATAGATCTAGAGGAGATCTGTGTGGAGGAGTGGGGCCAAAATCCCTGTTGCAGTGTGTGCAAACCTGGTCAAGAACTACGGGAAACGTTTGACCTCTGTAACTGCAAACAAAGGCTTCTGTACCAAATATTAACACTGATTTTCTCAGGTGTTCAAATACTTATGTGCAGCAGTGTAATACAAATAAATTCTGTACAAATCATGCAATGGGATTTCCTGAATTTTTTTTTTACATTCTTTCTCTCACAGTGGGAATGTGCCTACAATGTGAATTTCAGACCCCTCCATGATTTCTAAGTGGGAGAACTTGCAAAATCGCAGGGTGTTCAAATACTTATGTTCCTCACTGTATTTGGTACCTCTTCCCTTAACTGATTTTCTTTTCCCATCATCCATCTTTATATTTACTCCTTTCTTTATACTGCAAGCAGTACAATAATGAACTGTAAAGGTGCATTTTACCAGGAGACTATCTTTCACATTGTGCCCACCATATAAGGCTCTTTAATAATTAACAAAGAATTTATTAATAGGGACAAACTATTATCACCACTTTAGCTTCTCAATTCCTCAGACAATGAAGAGCGAGGTACACATTCAGGGATTTTCCTTCTCTCTGTTATTTTTCATTAAAACAATTGCACGACTCTTCATTTTGTGCGTTTCAGGGAGGTCCGTCTGTAATTTATTTGGGATGATTGCACAGTCCTTTTCTATTTCATGCTAAGGCATTGTGTTTGGGTTTTTGTTGTGAATAATGTGTTCTTTCCTGAGTCATACAAGCTGGTGGGGATTTTGTGCAGCTTGGCACAGTACCACCAATGATGTGCACTCAGGGGTGTATGCCTACTTGTGATTTGTTCTGCCATCTGGAGACGCTGACTTCAGACAGTCAAATTACAAAGGGAGTGCATGGAAATTCCAGCTCTGCTGTTAGTGTCTCCCATTGACAGATAGATATACAGCGGATTTAGAAAGTATTCCCAGTCCTTCACTTTATTAACAGTTTGCTAGGAAGTTAAGTAAATGGGATGCACTTGAGCCAAATTTCAAGTGTTAAAGCAAAGGGTCTGATTACTTGTGCCAATGTGACATTTCATTTTTTTTAACTTTTAGTAGAAAGTGGCATGGATAAGTTCTGAATCTACTGTACCCAAGCACAGTGGCATAGAACAAAGCAAATACTTGCAATATGGTAATTAAATTATTCATTGAGGCCTTCTTTTTCTGAATCCACTTATTTCAGCATGATCATGGAGTATAAGAGCTTGCCCTGGCAGCGTCCGTCTGTGGATGGGATGCCTATTCAATGCAGGGCGCCCTCTTATCTTGATCATTTTAGATTGACCATTTAGCCCTTTACACACTTTCATACTTTTTCTTCTGGATTTGCAAAACAAGAGCTGCTGCAGTGTCCATCTTTGTTCATATTCAAAACAAAAATTGCCATCCCTGAGTTTTCATAGCTTTCTGATGCATTGAAGCGAAAATGGACCAAAGCCATCAAAAGACACGGAGGACCACATTTTCTTTTATGTACAGTTAGGTCCATAAATATTTGGACAGAGACAACTTTTTTCTAATTTTGGTTCTGTACATTACCACAATGAATTTTAAATGAAACAACTCAGATGCAGTTGAAGTGCAGACTTTCAGCTTTAATTCAGTGGGGTGAACAAAACGATTACATAAAAATGTGAGGCAACTAAAGCATTTTTTAAACACAATCCCTTCATTTCAGGGGCTCAAAAGTAATTGGACAAATTACATAACTGGAAATTAAATGTTCCTTTCTAATACTTAGTTGAAAACCTTTTGCTGGCAATGACAGCCTGAAGTCTTGAACTCCTGGACATCACCAGATGCTGGGTTTCCTCCTTTTTAATGCTATGACAGGCCTTTACTGCAGCGGCTTTCAGTTGCTGTTTGTTTGTGGGCCTTTCTGTTTGAAGTTTAGTCTTCAACAAGTGAAATGCCTGCTCAATTGGGTTAAAATCAGGTGACTGACTTGGCCATTCAAGTATTTTCCACTTCTTTGCTTTAATAAACTCCTGGGTTGCTTTGGCTGTATGTTTTGGGTCATTGTCAATCTGTATCATGAAACGCTGCCCAATCAATTTGACTGCATTTAGCTGGATTTGAGCAGACAGTATGTCTCTGAACACCTCAGAATTCATTCGGCTGCTTCTGTCCTGTGTCACATCATCAATAAACACTAGCGTCCCAGTGCCACTGGCAGCCATGCACGCCCAAGCCGTCACACTGCCTCCACCGTGTTTTATAGATGATGTGGTATGCTTTGGATAATGAGCTGTTCCACGCCTTCTCCATACTTTTTTCTTGCCATCATTCTGGTAGAGGTTGATCTTGGTTTCATCTGTCCAGAGAATGTTTTTCCAGAACTGTGCTGGCTTTTTTAGATGTTCTTTAGCAAAGTCCAATCTAGCCTTTCTATTCTTGAGGCTTATGAGTGGCTTGCACCTTGCAGTGCGGCCTCTGTATTTACTTTCATACAGTCTTCTCTTTATGGTAGACTTGGATATCGATACGCCGACCCCCTGGAGAGTGTTGTTCACTTGGTTGGCTGTTGTGAAGGGGTTTCTCTTCACCATGGGAATGATTCTGCGATCATCCACCACTGTTGTCTTCCGTGGACGTCCAGGTCTTTTTGCGTTGCTGAGTTCACCAGTGCTTGCTTTCTTTCTCAGGATGTACCAAACTGTAGATTTTGCCACTCGTAATATTGTAGCAATTTCTCAGATGGGTTTTTTCTGTTTTCGCAGCTTAAGGATGGCTTCTTTCACCTGCATGGAGAGCTCCTTTGACCGCATGTTGTCTGTTCACAGCAAAATCTTCCACATGCAAGCACCACACCTCAAATCAACTCCAGGCCTTTTATCTGATTAGTTGATAATGACATAATGACGGACTTGCCCACACCTGCCCATGAAATAGCCTTTGAGTCAATTGTCCAATTACTTTTGAGCTCCTGAAATGAAGGGATTGTTTTAAAAAAATGCTTTAGTTGCCTCACATTTTAATACAATTGTTTTGTTCACCCCACTGAATTAAAGCTGAAAGTCTGCACTTCAACTGCATCGGAGTTGTCCATCCATCCATCCATTTTCTTCCGCTTATCCAAGGTCGGGTCGCGGGGGCAGCAGCTTGAGTGCCTTCGGCCACCACCCAACTCACACTGCACCCGACCTCCTTGGCCCCTCCCATAGGTGGTGAGCCCGGCCACCAGGCGCTCGCCATCGAGCGCATCGGAGTTGTTTCATTTAAAATTCATTGTGGTAATGTACAGAACCAAAATTAGAAAAAAGTTGTCTCTGTCCAAATATTTATGGACCTAACTGTATGTATTTAAAAAAAGCACACAAAGAACAATAAAGAGTTGGACACCCATCTGGGTGACCCGGTATAATTGAAAGGCTAAAATCAAAAGAAAAGCACACAACAACTGTGGAAACATCTTCACAGATGCAAGTTCATAACAGAACTAACTCAAGATGGTTGATTTTTGGGGTATAAGACCACAAGTCAGGAAAGCGGACAGACATGGAAGTGACGTCAGAGATGGAGTGGCTGTCAACCTTCCATTCTGTAGAATAAGGAGAAGTGAATGCATTAGAATACAACGACATCCTCTGGTCCGGAGGGTAATTACCACCACCAAAGCCCTTAAGCTGTGTGATAATAGTCAGTGTTTGAGTATATAAAGTTTAAACGGCCTTAAGATTGTTGCTGTGCTGAGACATTTTAGCTTGAAGAACTCTGATGTCCTGCTTTTAAAAGGGAAAAATCTTGAGGTTCATATGTGAGAGTCTACACTGATGGGAAACAGCACACCGGGTGACTTCTCACTGGACATGACTGTGCGGTGGCACCTGCTCTTGGTCAGCATACACAACTTATCTGACGTGTGATTAAATACTAAAGATATGAACTGTAACCTTCAAACCTCATCTAATGCTGCACATTCATGTGTTTCGTGGCAGGAACTTAACTACTATACAACAAACACGAAAACCTTTTGAAATAATATTAAGGTAAATGGTATTTATGTAATCATATACTGTATCCAATAGGTTATTTTAGAAGATTACAGCTAATTTACCCTTTTTTTTTTTTTTCTATATTGCAGTATACTAATATCTGTTGAAACAGAGTGACCTAATATTAAATATAAAAAAATAGATGAGCTAAACCCATCACCATACTGGCATAGAAAATAACAAATTTATGTTGGTAATTATGTAGAGAAAAGCCAAGCAAAATGACACCTTTTATTGGCTAACTAAAAAGATTACAATATTGTAATCTTTTTAGTTAGCCAATAAAAGGAGTCATTTTGCTTGGCTTTTCTCTACATTCATAATGGCTAACACGGTACAACACCCTAGTACTGTTGGTAATTATAAAAGAATACTCCCATGAAAAATGTACAGCCTTTATCCACTTGTGATGCCTTTGTCATGTAATGCCTTCCAACAATTCTTCTTTCTTGGAAGCGAAGTGAGAGAGGTGGGATAAATGCAATCCATTGCTGGCTAATGAACGGGAAGCAGGTTAACTCATCAAAGTAATACTTCCAAATATTGTAAAATGGCTGACCTTTAAGCTTGTATGTTCATTTTGGAGTACTTTTGCTTTTTGTAGCACTGGTAGTTTTTATTTATGGCGCCTTTCAAAACGATCACAGTCATTTAAAATTACTAGAGGGCTTTGGCACCTGCTTGCTTCGCTCGTCTACACTACGCACCATCCTCTTCATGTCTCTGCCGCTCGCGTATGAGGATTTCACTTTCACCAAACAACAAATCTTTTAATTCTGGCAGATACCCCTCTGGCGGCATGATGGCGCAGTGGGTAGCGCTGCTGCCTCGCAGTTGGGAGACCTGGGGACCTGGGTTTGTTTCCCTGGCCCTCCCTGCGTGGAGTTTGCATGTTCTCCCCGTGTCTGCATGGGTTTCCTCCGGGCGCTCCGGTTTCCTCCCACAGTCCAAAGACATGCAGGTTAGGTGGATTGGCAATTCTAAATTGGCCCTAGTGTGTGCTTGGTGTGTGGGTGTGTTTGTGTGTGTCCTGCGGTGGGTTGGCACCCTGCCCGGGATTGGTTCCTGCCCTGTGTTGGCTGGGATTGGCTCCAGCAGACCCCCGTGACCCTGTGTTTGGATTCAGCGGGTTGAAAAATGGATGGATGGATACCCCTCTTCATTGGGAAGAAACACTACTTTTCCCTGATGGCAACACAAATTAGGCGATCTACAAGTCTCCGACTTAAAGTTTTATTCCGAAAAATATATTCCGTTTGTTTGCACTAATGCGATCTTTACTATCATTTTTTTGAGACTTTCGAATTTTAGTACTTTCATTATCTCTAACCTGCTCTGCATGTGTACCGCGCCAACATTTTTGAATTCTTTACGACGTTCTACTTTGTCATCTACTCTGTTTTTTATTTCCGGTTCCGAGCCTCGTTAAATCTCTTGGCACAGTCTCAGCTCGCGGGACATAAAAGTATCTCCCTGTAAAAGTCACGTCTCGTTCCAGGTTAAAAATTGTGAATTTCCTCTTGGGATTAATAAAGTATATCTATCTATCTATCTATCTATCTATCTATCTATCTATCTATCTATCTATCTATCTATCTATCTATCTATCTATCTATCTATCTATCTATCTATCTATCTATCTATCTATCTATCTATCTATCTATCTATCTATCTATCTATCTATCTATCTAAAAAGTCTCATCTCTTCCTAGGTTTTTTTATATAATAGACAGATATAAAGTGAGCAAGAATTAATTTGAATCCCAGATGATTTAGTTAAACTCATAAGCACACAGCCAAATAGTAAGAAAAGCACAGTGTCATAGACAGCCAGGGTCCTTGTTTGGCCAGGAAGCCTCTTCACGGATAAGACCGGGGGAGCAAGCATGGGCAGAACAGTACCTCCTCCGGGACATTGGATGGCAGTAGTACCTCGGATTCCTGCAGGGCTTCATGGGAGTTGGAGTTATCTACAGCCCTGTTGGCCAGGGGGTGCTGCAACAACGTCTGAGCCCTCCTGGGCGTTTTTTACACCACACCTGGAAGTGCTGCCGAAAGTAGGTCAACGAGCACCTGGAGCACTTCTGGGGGTGTTATAAAAGGAGCCAGCAGCCACTACTCGGTGAGCCAGAGTCGGGAGGAGGGAGACAAAGATTAAAGAGTATTGTGTGTTGTGATTGTGCTAGTGCTTGTGGTTATTGGGACTGTGTTGTGCCTGTGGGAAATGGGGAAAGCATTACCTGCAGGCGAAGAAGAGAAAATAAAACTTTTGTGTTTTATTAGTGTGCCTCCTGTGTCTGTGTCGGGTTAAGCGCTACTGCTACAACAGATATGAAGTTACACCTACATAGGCAGAGTGTGGCCCTTTCCCAGATACAATGAAGGCTTGATTATGATCAAGATTTGAGCAGATTTTTCACACACAGTGCAATAAAATCAAAGAACATTTTCATTAGTAATTTCACTTAAACTTGTGTTTCGCTTGAATCCGATTTTTCAACAGTTTGCATCTGTTCTACAAATTGTAAATTTACGTTGACAGTTTTTTTGGTGCCAGCCCTTTATTTTTATATTTGTCTTGATCATCATAACCATGTTGTTTCCTTTTATTTGACCACTTTTCATCTTTTGTAACTGTTGCCATTTTTTCTTATCCAAGGATAAATCAAAAAGGTAAGGCAATTTGAAAATGGCGTGATAAACGCGACAGATATAGATGCTGACACAATACAACACTTTTGCAATGGCTTATGGGTAGTTTGAACACATATAGCACTGCAATTTGCCATTAGTGCATTTGAGGCCAAGGTCTAATGAACATGGACATTGTGCCATTGTTGAACAACTTGCTGCAGTTGTAACGGCCGACCCCTTACCCGGCTGGCAGCTACACTACCAATACCTGTGGCCTGGCCAAATTACTGAGGCTAATCTATAAATACCAAGCCGTACCTCTAACAAATGAAATTTCCCCACAATCGACAGTTTACACAAGCACGCAAAAGCAGGTATGTCAGATAAGTGAATATATTAAATGGAACACAATAAAACACTACTGCACATTCCCCACATAGAAAAAATATATATGTATATCCCTTGTAGCAGTTGAGGTTCCGATCCACCTCTTGAACCCTCAGGTACCACTCCAAACACCAAGTAAAAGTCCAAGACTCTTTTACTTTGTAATAATCACGTGCACAAAGCACCCTCCACTCCACACTACTCATATACTCCTCAATACTACAATACTCACAAATCCTCCTCTCCCAGATATTTAGCCACCCTACCTCCCAGCTCAGCTCAGTGTCTGGGCTTTCCCAGAGTCCTTTATACTCCCTGATCCGGAGGTGTTTCTGTTCCAATACCCACAAGTCCTTATTCCTTCCAGGTCAGGGTAAACAGTCCTTATCTTCAACCTGGGAGCACGTTGGTTCTTCCTGTCGTGGGATTATGACGTTCTTCCGGGTTATAGGGCATATAAGAGTCCAAGAGCCCCCCTACAGCGACTCCCGGTGGTCCCCAAGGTATCCAGAAGGGCTGTGCATAAAAACTACATAGTCCATGAGGCCCTGCTGGAATTCGGGGCCCGTCCATGCTGTCGGGAGAGCTCCTCCTGGCGGCCTGGGGGTGAGGGCTGGAATATGAAGCCGGCCATCTATCACACCCTCCACCAAAGCAACAACACCATATATATACACAATGACAAACCCTCCCTTGTCCCAGTAACATACAACAAACACAAAACACAAATAACAATGAATGAATACGGAAAATGCCAATGATAGTGAACTTGAGTCCGAGTACACAACTGTCCTGAATACAGATGACTGGTCAACGGATAAGTGATGTGTTTGAATTTCCCGGAACAAATGGAGCAACCTCACCGTGAATCCTCGGCGTGTGGTGGATGATGTAGTCCAACCCCGGGGTACCTGGCGATGAGAGAATTGAAGTAAATCCGTCAGAATGAAAAACAAACTGGTTACAAAAGCGCGATGTGGAAAACGGCAGGTAAAGTTGATTTGTTGTCGTGAAAATGTAATCTCCGTCTTTCTCCTCTCTTCCTTCTGTTCTCTCCTGATTATTTATATAGTAATGAGCCGGATGTAATGGATTGATTATAAACAGGTGCTTTCCATCTTGGGGCTGTGGTCTCTTTCCATCATCTGTCCCCCCTGTATTTACGGGGACGACATTCACTGACGCACACATTATAAACAGCAAACAGGACGATGGAAACAAAACGCACTCAGTACAAACATTGAAAAACACTATTACTATGTAGCCCCGCTACACAGTGAGATTTCTTCGAACAAGTGGATTGAAATCTGCTGAAATTCACCGAGGGAAGTGAAAACGTAATTCACTCTTAAGCTGACGGAAAGGTGCTGGGTCTACTTTATCAGTGCCTTTGAGGATTTGGAATACCTGAATTAGGTCCTCACTCAGCGTCCTCTGCTCGACACTAAACAGGTTTCCTTCTCTGAGTCTGTCACACTAGAAAGTGTCCTTAAGTCCTGGGATGTACTTCTGCACAGCTTCGGGCATTGCTATGCATTTCTTGTAACGTGGTGACCAGAACTGCACACAATTCTCCAGATGCAGTCCTGCTAGTACATTATAAAGGTTGTGCATGACATACTGTACATTGACTTAAATTCAACAGTTTTTATGATATAACCTAACATTTTATTGCTTTTTTAATCCCTTCTGTGCATTGCTTAATCAAAGAAAATGTTGCGTTAACATAAACTCCTAAATCCTTTACAGAGGTCTCTTTCTCTGTGACAGTGTCTCCCATCTTGAATTTATAATTGACATTTCTTTGGCCCACGTGATGCCCTTTGCACTTTTCTACATTAAACTGCATTTTCCAATTTTTTAATTCTTTTTGCTGTCTCTTCAGTGTCTGCATTCCCTCCATTTTCAGTGTCACCTGCATATTTCACAAGTTTACTAACTAAACCAGAATCAATGTTATTAATATAAATCAGGAAAAGTAACCGTCCAAGGCTGACCTCACTCCATGTGAAGCAATCTCCTCTTATCTGTACTCTTTGTCTCCTGCCAACCTACTAGAGATCCAGTTTTGTAGGTTACCTCTGATGCCAACAGCCTCTAGTTTTGGAATTAAGCTTTGGTGTGGGACTGCATAAAAGGATTTTGAAAGTCTAAGAAAGTATGGCATGTGCTTTGTTTTTGTCAACTATGCTTGGAGAAGCTGAAAAACTGAAACCTGCAGCAAAAGAAGAGGAACGTTGTCAAAAACAGTCTTGCTGCTCCATGGCGACTCACATCCCCATGCAATAGCTGCAGTTTGAACGTCTTCAACACCCCCCTTACAGCCCTGATCTAGCACTGTGCAGCTATAACATCTTCAGGCCATTTCAGGAGGCTATAATGGGGTTGCAAGTTCACCTCTCATAATGAGGTTAAGACAGTTTTGCAGTCTTGGATTCAGGAGAGGCCAAAAGGCTACTTCTCATAAGGAATGAAGAAGTTAGTAAGAATGATATAAGAAGTGCACCGGCCTGCAGAGAGACTATGTGGAGAATGTGGTGTAACTGTTATGTTCATCAAATTTACATTTGTGGGAGTAGCCCATGATCTTACCCAGCTTGGATGCCCTTGAGGTGGAAGGACAGGGGCAAACAGGCTACACAGCGCTTTGTCTCCCCCAGGATGGTAGACGGCACCAAGCCCAGGCTCGGATCCTCACATGGGTGCCCACAAGACATGCTCAGTATTGCTGTACCAGGAAAAAACCTTGTTGGGTCCTGTGGGGTCTCCAACATCACCCAGAAGTTCTTCGGAGCTGCAGTGACATACGGCATCACTGGAATCACTCCTGGGGATTAGATAAAAAAACGGTGCCTGCCTCATATCAATGAGCCAGAGTCGGGAGGAAGGTAAACAACACTTGCAAAGAGGAGTGGAGGAGGTAGTGACCAGTGGCAGAGAATTAAAGAAAAGAATTGTGCTATACAGTGCTTTATTGTACTTGTGGCAAACGCTTGTGAGAAGAGTTTTCCCACAATAAAAGACTTTTTGCCTTTTAAACTTGTGTCTGAGCCGGCTTGTGTTGGGTGTTTAGGGAGATGGAGTGCCCCTCGGTGTCCACACAGTATGTATGTATAATAGTATACTGTCCCCCGTGGCTCCGCCCACGTAGTTGTGAAACAGGACAAACTTTAAAAATCAATAGAAAAATGTAAAAAAAAATGTAATAATTTGTATTAAGAAGAATTTATATTGGTAGCTTTAGTTTCCGAGGGCCTCTTGATATACAATATTTTTGGTTTTGCTCTCACGGGTGAGAATGTAGCTGTGATCTCTGCCAAAAATGTAAAAAGTTGGCAAGGTATCTCAGGACAAGTGGAAGGTAGGTACGCTCCAACATCAAACGTTGCCACTGTATCTGATCGTGTTCAGCTCTGACGGGAGAGCATCCCCCGCATGGGGAGAAGAGCACCTAGCCATGATATCTCTGCCAATAAGCAGGTACCGTCAAAAACACACGTAGCTGTGATCTCTCACTCAAAAACGTCAAATGTTACTCTTTAACAATCTCTAGATGATAATGTCTGCTGAACAAATAGATATCACTAGCTAAGCGACTCTAACACGTGGCGAGAGGTAGAGCGACTTGAACGGAGGCTGGCACATGAGTGAGGAGGGCCCTGCCCGGTTCTCTACTCCTGAGGTCCCGCCTCCTCCTCTCCTCGGCCCGCAGCCTCTCTCTCGGTATCGTGCGAATAAATCGGTGCCACAACCAAACTATAATACTTAGTGCAATGAGAGAACTTGCAAAATCAACCAGAATGTTCACACAAATTATAGAAAACAAACCAAATCTAAATCCGCTAAGTAGTTCTTTCATGAAGAGCGGATATAGAGATAATATATATAATTTTTTTTTTGTGGCATTGTTGTATCATTTCATTTTTTTCATTTATTCTATTTATATTTTCACTCATTTGTTTAGTTGATGCACACTCCTTTTTTGAATGTAATAGTTCTGCTGTTTCCTATTTCTTTTGTGGTATATTCCTTGAATAAATAATGTAGTACTAGGGTGTTGTACCGTGTTAGCCATTATGAATATAGTAAGAAGTCAAGCAAAATGACACCTTATATTGGTTAACTAAAAAGATTACAATATGCAAGCTTTCAAGGCAACTCAGGCCCCTTCTTGATTACACCTTGCCTGAATATTGTAATCTTTTTAGTTCGCCAATACAAGGTGTCATTTTGCTTGACTTCTCACTTGAATAAATAATTAAATTTGTTTACTATCCCGTGTATACCCGTCATTAGTAAACACACAATAATATGAAGGAAATGAATCAACTTTATGATAGAGTGTTTTGCTTGAAGCTGAAAGCACATGTCTCTGCTGTTTAAAAGGTCCTGGAAGAGATTTACAGGGAGCAGGCAGAACTATAAAGGGGTGTGAAGCAGAATGAGAATGAGACTGGGAAGCTTTGGGACAAATCGATAATTGCCATTGTGCACTGGAGTGGCCTTTTAGGGGCTACACATCAAAAGACTGGTATATATAATCTAGAGGACCTCCAAGCCCATTACGGTGGGAAAACAACACCCACCTTAATGAGCTAACAGCCGACGGGGATTATTACAATGTCAGTGGACTCTGCATATACTGTAGCTCTGCTTTTTGCATTTCTCCAACGGAGGGCTTTTCATACACCCACACAGAGTAATGGTAATCACTCCCTAGAGCACCTGCATTCACTTTCACACACTCACGCCTGTAAATCCAGTAACTGATACAAATACATCCAGGGCTCAGACTAATGTGTGCACACTCCTGCACACACCCTGATTAAACACAGTCATAAGCACACATTCTAAGCTACAAAATTCTGCATTTAATTAAAATATTCATTTCCAAGTTAAAGTGGTGCAGTCTTGTATAGGCAACCCCATACTCCTCATCCATCACAAAACCCACCAGATCCCAAATGAGATGACGTTTTCAAAAGTCTTGAACAAAGGATCAGTTCAGGCCCACTGTACTTTATATTATAAATAGCAGCCCCATGAAGCATGCATTGTAGCTTTCTTTGTCAATCTAGTTTCTGACCCATCCACAGTAGACATTTAGGTAGGATTAATTAACACCTCTGCATTACTTCAGTATGAATTGAGCAGGCTACTTCCAAGACAGGCAGTCATTGTCTGGGTCCCTATGTTGCTGGAATAAATGAATTTGGGTGATGAAAGAACAAACCATGAACCATGAATTGTACCACTAGGATCATTAGGCTGTTCCCAGTCTTGCATTTAACACCACAGCCCTCGAGTGGATAAACAAAGACTAAAAACCGAGTCATGGATGAGCTTTACTTTAACAGGCCAATGATGTACCAAGGAACATTTGCTGTGTGTACACTGTGTCATTTACCTTGGTGTACGGTAGCTGATATACATGCAGAAGAAGCAATTCTGTATGAGTTATACAAAAAAATTCTATACAACATAGACAGTTAAAAACTCAGGTTTGCCATTTGATTTCTGTAATAACTTTAATAATATGTCTAGGACAACTTTGATAAGATGGTCAAGATGGCTGATGAAAATTCTCACAGTTCCAGAAAACACAGGATGTTGGGCCAACTAAACTGCACTGAATTGACGTGCAAGAAGAACAGGATGGGGGCCCCAGAATTGTGATATAAGTACAGTTTTAGTGTAAAGTGTGTAAGGCCCTGTTCACCCTTTTATTGATATTCAGTAGAATCTGAAAGTATCCAGGCTCCTTCACTTTCTGCATACTTTGCTGTGTTTAAATTAATAATAATAATCTATATATATAATTCACTAATTCCATGGCAAGCAAGACAAAGCCACGCCCGCCAAGACAGAGCCACGCCTGCCAACTCACAGAGCCACGCCTACCAACAATTCACTAAGCAGCCGACCATGGCACGCAAGACAGAGACCATGGGATACGCACGACAAAGCCACGCCCCCCAACTCACAGAGCACCAAGAAAGACTCGCTACACCTTAATGAACAAGTACTGAAACTTATCCCTACTGACGAAGTAACTTTCACCAGCGTTGACTCCATCGTCACAGATGATCCCGCAGATCGATATATAAAATTCACTAAGTCAGCCGACCATGGCAGGCAAGACACAAGACAGAGCCACGCCCGCCAACTCACAGAGTCCCGCCCTCCAACAATTCACTAAGCAGCAGTGCGCGCCGATGATTTCCGCACGTGTTCAGTCTCTCCCTGTGCATTCCCTGTGCAGTGAGCGAGCGAGCCAGAGAAAAAGAGAGAGAGAGAGAGAGGCACACACAGGCACGCAAGAGAGAGACACACACACACACAGGAGCGAGACAGACACACACACACAGGCATGCAAGAGAGAGACACACACACACAGGCATGCAAGAGAGAGAGACACACACACAGGCATGCGAGAGAGACACACACATACAGGTGCGCGAGAGAGAGACACACACACACAGGTGCGCGAGAGAGAGACACACACACACTGGCACGTGAGAGAGAGAGGGCTGGACGCATAAGGCAGAGAAGGCAGTTAAAGAATGCACCGAGCTTGATTTTGTTTTCACTTCTGTTTACAGCGATCAGTTCGTAGCGTGCATTGTTGCAATGTTACTTTTCTTGGTGGTTTATTAAATTACGGATTTTTCAAATGTTAATTTTTTTCCCTGTGCTTAAAACTCATTAAAAAATGTGTTTAGCGAGCGGTTCGTATAGCGCAAACTGTTGCTGTGTTAAGTTTTCTCTGTTGTTCAGGGTTTTCTGTTTTTACATTTAGTTTACTATTACGCTGTGCATTCTGTTATCTATATATATAATTCACTAAGTCCATGGCAAGCAAGACGCATGTAAAACAGAGCCACGCGTGTCAACTCACAGAGCCCCGCCCACCAACAATTCTCTAAGCAGCCGACCATGGCACGCACGACAGAGCCCCGCCCGCCAACTCTAACACTCCTCTCACGTCCATTACCTTCACATTGTTTTCCTTTTATTTCTGATCCCGTTCAACAACTACAGTATATGGCGACATCGACTTCTCAACTGTGACTCTGGAACAACTCAGTACGCGAGCTATATTAAGCGTCACCAACGAAGACTCGCTACACCTTAATGAACAAGTACTGAAACTTATCCCTACCGACAAAGTAACTTTCACCAGCGTTGCCTTCATCGTCACAGACGATCCTGCAGATCAAGTTTCATTCCCCGAAGAATCTCTTAACAGTCTTACTCCCACTAGCATGCCTCCGCATAAACTCAATTCACTAAGTCCATGGCAAGCAAGACGCACGCAAGACAGAGCCCTGCCCACCAACAATTCACTAAGCAGCCGACCATAGCACACAAAACAGAGCCCTGCCCGCCAACTCTAACACTCCTCCCACGTCCATTACCGTCACATAGATTTCCTTTTATTTCTGATCCCGTTCAACAACTATATGGCAACATCGACTTCTCAACTGTGACTCCAGAACAACTCAGTACGCGAGCTATATTAAGCGTCACCAATGAAGACTCGCTACACCTTAATGAACAAGTACTGAAACTTATCCCTACCAACGAAGTAACTTTCACCAGCGTTGCCTTCATCGTCACAGACGATCCTGCAGATCAAGTTTCATTCAACGAAGAATTTCTTAACTGTCTTACTCCCACTGGCATGCATCTGCATAAACTCAAAATTAAAACAGGTTCAGTCGTCATGCTTCTCAGAAACCTCATGTAAGCAAGTCTGTGATGGAACTAGACTGAGAATTACCAGCATTCACCGCAATGTACTGGAGTGTAAAACTATCGCAGCTCCTACCTCACAAACTGTCCTTATTCCCCGGATATCCCTGACCCCATCAGATTCAAATTTGCCTTTTACTTTTACACGCAGACAATTTCCTGTTAGATTGGCCTTCACAATGACAATTAATAAGGCACAGGGCCAAACTTTCAAAACGATATGCCTGTATCTGCCAAAACCAGTTTTCAGTCATGGACAATTGTATGTTGCTCTCTCCAGAGTTCCATCTTTTCATTCACTTAGTCGTATCCTCAAACCCACCCCATTTGGACAACTGTGTCATTCAGGAAGTGTTCACCCATCAATACATAATTATGCGGCGGGTTGGCTAGTAATAATAATAATTCATTACATTTATATACAGGTAGTGCTTTTCAAGGTACTCAAAGCTCTTTACACAGTGAATGGGGGGCTAATTCAGCCACTACTAATGTGCAGCATCCATCTGGATGATGTGATGGCAGCCATTATGCACCAGTACACTTACCACACATTAGCTGGTAGGTGGTGAAGGGATGAGAGATAGTTAGCCAGTTAGAGAAAGGGGATAATTAAGGGGCCAGAATGACCAGGCCATGGTGGGCAATTTAGCCAGGACATTGGGATACACTCTACTCTTTACAAAGGATGCCCAGGGATCTTTAATGACCACAGAGAGTCAGGACCTTGGTTGTATGTGTCATCCGTGGGGCGGCGACATTTTTACTGCAGAGTGTTCCTGTCAATACCCTGGGGCATTGGGCTCCACATTCAGACCACAGGGTAAGTGCCCCCCGCTGGCCTGACCAACACCTCTTCCAGCAGCAATCCAAGCTTTTCCTGGTTGGTCTCCCATCCAAGTACTGGCTGGGACCGAACATGCTTTGCTTCAGATGGATGACCTGTTCTGAAGTGCATGAGGTGTGGCTGCTGTGTTTAAATGGATACATTTGCCTTTTTTCCCATCAAGCTACACACAATAACCTATACTGACAATACTGACATCCACATTACTAACCGAGAATGCTAAACCGGATGGACGCAGGGACATCCGGCAATGGGCCGTGGACGCAAAAGACGTACTGCGCAGGCGCCCCACAAATCACCCCCCCCCCCGCAAGCAACGGGAACCGGATGGAATGCAACTTAAAATAAGAAATGAGGCGTCGCGCACAGAAAAAAGGAGTCAGACCACAGAAAAAAGGAGCACGAAACCCATTGCACACGAAACGGAACACACACAAAGATGAGGATTCAACAAGCCCCTAGCACACAAAAAAAAAGAAGCCGCGAGCACCACACAAAGCCCATTGGACATGAAACGGGACAGACTACGGACATAGCACATGAAACGTACACAAAAACGACGATTCAGACCCACGACCACAGTAACATAAATAACAAATGACACACAAAGCCCCATTTCTAAATGAACCGTCCGTATTAAACATACATCATCTCAACACGTTCACACTATGCAGCATAGGTAGATCTCATTACAATGAGGCACTATTAACCGTTCAACCGCAGAAAAGGCTCCATATTAACAGTGAGTGCGATCCTCCTTATTACTTATCCATATTTCTCACGCTCAAGAACAAACAAGTCATGAATTCACGATCACGGGTACAAAACGATACCGCTCGGATAACGGTACCAAACACAATTCACACTATGCAGCATAGGTGGATCTCATTACAATGAGGCACTATTAACCGTTCAACCGCAGAAAAGGCTCCATATTAACAGTGAGTGCGATCCTCCTTATTACTTATCCATATTTCTAGAAGAAAAAATGTCTCAGCTCCAAAAACGCAAAGCTCAACTAACACAGTTACAGAAACGAACCCAAATGGACAGACACACTGAACGTAGACGCATGCAGGGCGCGTCTCACGGTGCTGCATCGAAACAGGCACGGCTTCAAAACGAAACACCTCCCGTCTCAGACATACAGAAACGGCAGCGAGGGGACAAAATAAATAAACGCAGACGTCTACACCGCGCATCTCAAATGCCGGAAAACAAGCAGGCAAGGCTCCAAAAAGAGAAAGCTCAACTGACCGACATACAAAAACGGGCAAGGCTCAATACAAACAATGCACGCCGTAAACTACAACGGGCTTCTCACACAGCACAGGCAAATCGATTACAGCTCCAAAACAACACGTCCCAAATACTACACATGCAACAACGCGCCTCTCAAACGGCACAAGCAAAACATACACGTCACGGACATCAACGACAGACACCTGCTAAACGCTTGCGTTAGCTGACAACGCGTTCAATAATGAGTCCACTATTCAGGAAAATTCATTGGGATTAATGAATGTCATTTGCAATCATTGTCATTCACTTAACTTCCCTGAAGAAACAACTAGCAATACAAGTAATGAATTTACACGTTGTTCTCAAATGGGTCAAATTAGACTGCCTCCTTTACATTCATATCCTGAATATCCACAGAACCTTCTAACTAACGATGTACCTGAAAGTAAAAACTTTATGAACTGCATTAGATCCTACAAATCGCTATCCACTATGAACATAAACAGTAGCAACTGCACGTGACATCCGTCTTGCAAAACTGTTATTGATGAATGTACAATGTCATCCAGTCACTTACTCAACACCATTCATAAACTTCTACAAACGTTGATGAATAATAATATTCTCTTTGGAGGAAAGGTACTTTTATTAGGAGATTTTAGACAGTGCTTACCTATTGTTCCACATGCCATGCGCTCAGCTATTGTTCAGTGCACCTTAAAATACGCAGACAATTGGCATTGCTTTCAAAAGATACAGTTAGTACAAAACATGCGATGTCCACATCCAGATCATAACAATTGGTTATTACAACTGGGAGATGGTACACTCACCAATACAGATAGACCTCACCCAGATATTATTACAATTCCTCAAGCCTTTATCTGCGACGACTTAGTTACAGAGAAGCAATCTCATTAGACCAAATGCCCCTTTTAACACAACGCACTATATTATGTCCAAAAAATATTAATGTGGAAAATATAAATACACAAGTCATTGCATTACTTCCTGGAGAGACACAACTCTTTCTAAGCTCTGACAAACTTGACTCTGATCACGACAATGACCATCTTCATTGACCTTACAAGTTCTGACCTGGAATTACCTTTTACACTTAAAAGGTGTGTACAAAGAAATTTTCCAATAAACCTTTACACTGTGCCACACACTTTATTGTTTGCTTTCTATTTGCATCATCTACACCTTCACACTATTCTATATCTCATTCATACATTACGCTCTTTGTCATTTCCCAACACCAGGGGTTGGCGAGCGAAGCGAGCAGGGGGTGGAGCCCCCTAGTGTTTTCAGAAAGGCTTCCAAATGTATTAAAAGTCATAAACTGAAATTTCTCATTTTTGTAAGTATTCAGAACCTCAATTTGGTATGTTGTAGAAGCCATTTTAGCAACAATTACAGCTTTGAATCTCATCTCCTTGGGTAAGTCTGTACAAGCTTTGCAAACCTGGATTTATCCTGTTTATCCCATTCCACCTGGCAGATCCTCTCATGCTCCATTAAACTGGATGGGATGCGTCTGTAAACTGGCAACTTCAGGTCCGTCCACATATGTCCAGACGGGTCTGGGCTTTGGCTAAGTGACAGTCAGAGACTTGTCCTGAAGCCACTTCAATGTTGTCTTGGCTGTATGTTTTGGGTCATTCATTGTCATGCTGAAAGGTGAACCATTGCCCCAGTCTGAGGTCATGTGCACTCTGGAGTAGGTTTTCTTCAAGGTCCTCTCTGTATTGCTGCATTCATCCTTCCATCAATCCTGCTGCTGAAAAGCCACCCCATTGCATTCTGCTGTCACCATCATGCTGAAGCTTCAGGATAGGGATGATATTAGACACATAGTGAGCAGTGCCTGGTCTTTACCAGGCATAGTACTTGGACTTCTATTGAAAAAGTTACATTTCTGTAACATCAGGCTGGAAAATATTTTTGCTCCTGCTCTGCCATCCTCTTACTCCTTCTTTCAGAGTCATTTAAATGCTGTTTGGCAAACTCCAACTTCCAACACGTTCTCTCATCTCAGTAGAGGACTTCTGAATCTCTCTTAGAATGACCATTGGGTTCTTGGAAACCTCCCTGACCAATGGCATTCTTGCCTTGTTACTCAGTTTGTCCATCTCTAACAATAATATGGGTGATTTCAAACTTCTTTCATTTCATCATTATTAAGGTCAGCAATATTTTGATGCCCTTTCTATGATATGTGCCTCAACACAATTTGATCAATAGAGAGTTCTTTGGACTACATGACTTGTTTGTCCTGACATGCAGTGTGAATTATCCAAGCTCATATACACGGACATGTGACTTTCTAAATGATGTTCTTTCAGTTAAGTTTGCCACAAGTGGACTCCAATCAAGTTCTGGACACATCTCAAAAAGAGAATTACAGCAAACAGGATGCATCAGCACCATTTGGAGTGCCACAGCAAAGGATCTGAATACTTACAGAAATGAGAAGAAGGCTAGTTGGAGCAATGTTGGGGGGGCTGACTTATTCAGACCAATGCTATCCATCAATAATCACAATAACTGAAGTCTGAACTGCTGTGCAGGAGGCTGATGTCATCTCACCCTGGTCAGATCAAACACCTGTCAACATCAATGACAAAGAGATGGACCTTGTCTTTGCAGGTATGGCAGAGGTGGGTACGCAGTGTCTGCTGTCTTTTATTTCTATTCTGCTAGAAGTTAGTCCTCAGCCCCGTCCCATGTAAACTGGAGTTCTTAAACTGAGAAACACACAAAGAACTGCACTAATTGATGTCACTGCTTTTCTTCTCAGTACTGCTGCAGTCAGTTGTCTTGTTAGGCTGCCAAGTAATTATTGTGCTGTGCTGCGTGCCTTTAATAAATGCTCCAGGGTCAAGCTCCGAAGTCCAGCAGTTCTTTAATTCCAAAATTGCTTGATGTTTCTCTTTCAAGCTTTGTTTAGATGTTCCCACTGTTCCCACTTCAGTCTGTGGCCTATGGCCGCTCAACAGTGGGATAGCTGATGCATCTGAATCAACAATGACTGTGCAGTTTCCCCATGGCATTTCATCTCTGAACATAATGAATTAAAAATAGTATTGCGGCCTAAAGTAAAAGTAACCAGTAATAATAAAGAATTATAATTAGTTTAGCTGAGCTTTGGTAAAAGAGTGTGTTCAGATCCTGTTCTTGAGTACTGCATCTCATTCTTGTTCCTTGAAGCCTGCTGTGTCTGATGGCGTTCATTGCAGATACTGTACCAAACCATGCAGCAGATTTTGGCTGTAAATACTGTGAGAGAATAATGTACTTATCTAAGGGTAATAGGGCTATTGTGCATGAAGCACATTGATATGCTTTCCATATTAAATAGCATTTATCTTATACCTAGCAGAAAGGGTTAAGCAAACTTATTAGGAAGCCAAATAAAGGATGTGTGAGCAACAAGAAGATAAAATGTCCAAGGTAGTTCAAGAAATTGGCTGATGTCATGTCATGTACCCAGTAACTCTTAACAGACTCATTTCTATAAAAGGATAAGAGCTGAACTTAAGAGGTAGAAATTAAACTTTTATTTAAATACCCTGCTCGCTTCACTTGCCAACCCCCAGGCATGCGCTACACTCTAGCCTCTTTGCGGTTGTGTCGCTCACGTATGGGGATGCAGTTGTACAGTTTAAACAGATTTTTATTTTCATGGGAATTGTTACATGTGCATGATAAAACTATTTTATATTGCAGCGAGTAATTAACCATATTAAAAAAAGAGTAAAACATAATATTTTGAAAGTAAATTATGTTTCATGTTGCGTTAAGAGTTATTCGTTGATAATACAATTTCGTTCTGTTTGGCTTTGAAATTAACATGCAAATACATTTTAAATTTACACTTTTACTGTAAAACCTCAGTCAAAATATTTTTTGAATTAAATTTAGATAGATAGATAGATAGATAGATAGATAGATAGATAGATAGATAGATAGATAGATAGATAGATAGATACTTTATTAATCCCAATGGGAAATTCACATTCTTCAGCAGCAGCATACTGATACAATAAATAATATTAAATTAAAAAATGATAACAATGCAGGTGAAAAACAGAAAAACAGACAATAACTATGTATAATGTTGAATGTTAACGTTTACCCCTCTGGGTGGAATTAAAGAGTCGCATAGTTTGGGGGAGAAACGATCTCCTCAATCTGTCAGTGGAGCAGGACAGTGACAGCAGTCTATCGCTGAAGCTGTTCCTCTGTCTGGAGATGACACTGTTTAGTGGATGCAGTGGATTCTCCATTATTCACAGGAGCCTGCTCAGCGCCCATTGCTCTGCCACGGATGTCAAACTGTCCAGCTCCGTGCCTACAATAGAGCCTGCCTTCCTCATCAGTTTGTCCAGGCGTGAGGCGTCCCTCTTCTTAATGCTGCCTCCCCAGCACACCACCGCGTAGAAGAAGGCGCTCGCCACAACTGTCTGATGGAACATCTGCAGCATCTTATTGCAGATGTTGAAGGACGCCAGTCTTCTAAGGAGGTATAGCCGGCTTTATACTATTTATACTTTATACTACTAATTTATACTATGTTCTTGTCTAGTTGATGCTTATAAATAATTATATGTGAAAAATTATTGATGAATAAGTCTATGCAAAATGTATCTTAATTTTTCTGTATACGTCATTCTAATTTCTATTTAAATAGGCTAACATATTCAGATATGTTGAGGGTGGAAAATTGGAGCACTGCCCCGCCTCAAGCGGCACGAACTCGAGCTACGCCACTGAGCACTCGTGCCACACAACAGGTATACACTTGTTACGTGTTTTAGCTTGACATCTTTTAAATACCAGCTGCAGCAATCCTCATCCTCACTTACATTGCACTGTCTTGCTTTTACAACTTCAATAAAGTTTGGCTGATGTGAAATGACGCCATTCCTAAGACGCTGATTCAGCTTAACATTACTCATGGAACTTAGTGTGCTTGTTTTAATGACATTCATATGACAAAACCTTGACTCACAGGTTTAAGTGGATCCACACATTGTCAAAGCTAGCAAGGCCAGTTCTCCCATAGTTGGGCAGTGATGTTGATAAAGCTGAATAATCCAAAGGTCCACTGCACCCTCAGACCACAAAGACTGCTTTAATAGAAAGGACTACTGTATATCAACTACAGTATTTCCATTGTAATGACCTTGTGTCAATACACAGCATTACCTTCTTAGCTTTGGCAGTGAATTCCGACTCAGGTTTGAGGGGAAAAAGATCAATCAAAGATCTCAATAGGAATAATGGAAACCTTGAAATGTCTCTACAATGTTCTCTTTCACTTTTTGGAGAAAGTCTGTCGTGACAGGTGCAATGTGTGCTCTTGTTGATGTGCTCAAGAATACTCAAAGCCATAAGAAGTGCTGCAACCTCATTGTCATTAGGTCAGATGTGAAATTCTCTAGCCTTGTCTTGAATGTGACCCACCAAGTTGCCAACAGACTTCTCCTGCCCCTTGTAATTGTAGATTTAATGAGTTCAAGCATTTGAAAATGTCTCACAGAAAGCAGACAACTGCCATAAATTGGTTGTCCAGCTTGTGCTACAAGAAATGCAGTATCCGTTTATGTTTATACTTGTGCAGGAAGGACAATTTCCTCACAGAGTTCACAGAAATAATTTATGATCTTTCCTTTGACCTTTGGAATTTTCCACTGATATGTCAGTCAGTAGCTGGCCAAAGAGGCAATGCTGCAGGCTGGAAGTTGAGCAATGAGTCACTTATGATGACTTCTTGCCTTTAACTCTCTCTCTCTTTGCTGCCATCATTCTTGTTGAGTATGGAAGTGTAGTGTAAGTGTAGTGAAAGGCAACAGTGCTGAACAGACAGCGAGGGTTAGGGGTAGGGGTAGGGTTAAGGTTAGGGTCTACCATGCAGTGATACTTAGAAGTCAGAAATTTGCTTGGTCACCAAAGTAAGAGGAGTTCCCTTCAGCTCAACTGGATAAACTAGCGTTTTATGAGTCTGGACCCCAAATCCATGACTAGCAACGGGGCAGCGCATTGAAAGATTTTAACTGGTGACATTTGTAGGTTTAACTGGAATTCTAATGGTTGGCTTTATAGATTAGTCTGGTATTCTAACTGGTGACACCTGTAAGTTTATCTTGGGATCTAACCAGTGACATTTATAGGTTTGTCTGGTATACTAACTGGTGGCATTTAGATAGATAGATAGATAGATAGATAGATAGATAGATAGATAGATAGATAGATAGATAGATAGATAGATAGATACTTTATTAATCCCAATGGGAAATTCACATTCTTCAGCAGCAGCATACTGATACAATAAATAATATTAAATTAAAGAATGATAATGCAGGTGAAAAACAGACAACAACTTTGTATAATGTTGAATGTTAACATTTAACCCCCCGGGTGGAATTAAAGAGTCGCATAGTTTGGGGGAGAAACGATCTCCTCAATCTGTCAGTGGAGCAGGACAGTGACAGCAGTCTGTCGCTGAAGCTGCTCTTCTGTCTGGAGATGACACTGTTTAGTGGATGCAGTGGATTCTCCATAATTGATAGGAGCCTGCTGAGCGCCCTTCGCTCTGCCACAGCTGTTAAACTGTCCAGCTCCATGCCAACAATAGAGCTTGCCTTCCTCACCAGTTTGTCCAGACATGAGTCGTCTTTCCTCTTAATGCTGCCTCCCCAGCACACCACTGCGTAGAAGAGGGCACTCGCCACAACTGTCTGATAGAACATCTGCAGCATCTTATTGCAGATGTTGAAGGACGCCAGCCTTCTAAGGTAGTATAACCGGCTCTGTCCTTTCTTGCACAGCGCATCAGTATTGGCAGTCCAGTCTAATTTATCATCCAGCTGCACTCCCAGGTATTTATAGGTCTGCACCATCTGCACACAGTCACCTTTGATGATCACTGGGTCTATGAGGGGTCTGGGCCTCCTGTAGGTTTACCTGGAATTCCAACTATTAATATTTTTAGGTTTGTCTAGGTTTTCTTCCAGTGACATTTGTAGGGTGTCTGGTGTTCTAACTGGTTGTAGGGTTGTCTGGAATTCTAACTGGTGGCATTTGTAGGTGTGTCTGGAATTCTAAATGGTGACATTGATAGGTTTATCTGGGATTCTATTGGGTGACATTTTTTGGTACACTGTATTAATCTCCGAGGAGAAATTGCCTTTTCACGTGACCTTTGGGGGTCAGAGTGCAGGTTGAGCCATTGTACAGCACCCCTGGTTATTGGCCTTGCTCAAGGACTCAACATTGGTTTGTCCGAGATTCTACCTGGTGGTGGCATTTGTCAGTTTTTCTGGGATTCTAACCAATGATATCTGTAGATTAATCTGGTATTCTAAACCAGCGACATTTGTAAGTTGGTCTGGTATTGTATCCATTGTAGGTTTTTGTAGGATTCTTACCAATGACATTAGTAAGCTTGCAGTGGGGATGTAGCTCAGTGGTAGAGCGCATGCTTTGCATGTATGAGGCCCCGGGTTCAATCCCCGGCATCTCCACACTGCACTTTTAAATGTTGTATGCCTGATGCGAATTTCCCCTTGGGATTAATAAAATATCTATCTATCTATCAATCATTTTGTCTAGGATTCCAACCATTGACATTTGTAGGTTTGTTTGGCATTCTAACCTGTGATGTTTGTAGGATTGTCTGGAGTTGCTTACTTGGTCAAAGGGTATACTCAGTGCCTTATGTCTCAAAGACCCCAGATTCATGACATGCTTGTTTGTGAGAGAACATGAAATGGGCATAAGTGGGACTCTTGTGTGTTTTCCCATGGGAAGTCAGTTTGATAGCTATGTACTGTCAAAACTTTGCACATAAATAAGTCTCAGCACTTAGTTTTCTATTTTAACTTATATTATTTTAGGTGTTGGCTGATTTATTTTACTGCAAATAAGGCACAAAAAATAAGGCACAAGGCAGAATCAACACAAAACAGGGCACTCCCTCTGTCACATGGAGCCAATACAAAGTCACTGGTTAAGACGTGGGAGGAAAACTGTAGTTCTCAGGGAAAAGCTCATTCAGACATGAAAGAACCTGCAGACTTCATACAGATAGTGAGTGACCTTTCCAGCATCAGAAGTCAGGACATTGGATCTGTAAGGGTAATCTAAATTCCTCTCTCATGCCAAAAATGTGTGGTAGGGAAATCAGTGATTCTAAACTGGCTTTTGATCCTGATCAGGAGACTGCACTAGGGTACATCAAACCATCTGTCCATGAGCTGAAGCTCAAATTTTTTTGAATAAAACTTCAAGACAATGATGAGAAACAAACAGGCAAATCCAAGAATGACCAAACAAAGATGTTTAGAGCACATGAGAAGTCCATCCTGATGTTACTAAACTGAAGCAGCGGGTCAAAATGTGCCCATGGCAATCTAACATACTTGTTAGGAATTACAGTAAGCTAAAGGTGATGTCACCAACTCTTCTTCTTCTTCTTTCAGCAGCTCCCATTTAGGGTTCATCACAGCAGATCATCCATCTCTGTTTATCCCTATCTTTAACATCATTTTCTGCCATGCCGACTGCCTTTATGTCCTCCCTCACCACATCCACAAACCTTCTTTGGCCTTCCTTTTTTCCTCTTGCCTGGTGGTTCCATCCTCAGCATTCTTTTCCTAATGTACCCCTCATCTCTTCTCTGCACGTGCCCAGACCATCTCAATGTACCATCTCTCACTTGGTCACGAAACTGTCTTACCTGTGTTGCCCCTCTAATATACTCAGTCCTAATCATATCTACCCTTGCTAATCTGAGTGAAAATCATAGCATCTTTAGCTCTGCCACTTCCAGCTCTGCCTCCTGTCTCTTCGTCAATGCCTTCATCTCTACACCATACAATATAACTGGTCTTGCAGCCATTTTATAGACATTCCCTTTCACTCTTGCAGGTTCTCCTCTATCACAAATCACTCCTGCCGCTCTTCTCTACCCAGTTCACCCTGCCTACACTCTCTTCTTAGGCCCCCCCTACCATACTCCCCGTTGCTTTGGACTGTTGAACCCATCCATTCATCCATCCATTTTCCAACCCGCTGAATCTGAACACAGGGTCACGGGGGTCTGCCGGAGCCAATCCCAGCCAACACAGGGCACAAGGGTACTTGTTGAACCCAAGTATTTTTAAATTTGTCTGCTTTCACTACCTCTGCTCCATGCAGTCACACACGTGTACTCTTGTCTTACTCCTGCTCATTCTCATTCCCATTCCATCCAGTGCATACCTCCAGGTTCATCCCAACCTGCCTTCTACTCTCACTACAGATCACAATGTCATCTGCGAACATCACAGTTCACGGAGACTCTCAAACAGGAAACGGCTCAAAGACCATCCTTGAACCTGGTTGTCACACCTCAGTGCAGTCACACTGTCCTCATACATATCTTGTACCACTCTCACATACTTTTCTGTTACTCCCAACTTCTACATACAATACCACAACTCCTCTCTTGGCACCCTTTCATACACTTTTGTATCTGCATTACTCTATATTGCATCTGTAGTACTCTTTCATGGCATGAAACCAATTACTGCTTACAGATTGCCATCTTTCCTCTCAGCTAGCATCCATCTCTCTTTCCCATATCTTCATGGAGTGGCTCAGCTCTGCACATCTCCCTTATTCTTGAAATTGGAATGAATATACTTCTTTACCACACCTTAGGCATCTTCTCTCTTTTCAAAATTTTGTTAAATAATCTAGTTGGAAACATCTCACCTAAACATCCCCATGCTTCCACTGGTATATTTCCTGGGCCAACTGCTTTTCCACTTTTCATCCTCTTCATAGCTTCCCTCACTTCAGCCTTGCTGATCGCTGGTACTCTGTGATTTACTATCTCCGCTTTATCTAACCTACACTCTCTTCTCATTTTCTGTATTCTCAAGTTCTTCAAAGTACTCCTTCCACCTTTTCAACACAATCTCCCTGCTTGTTAACAAATTTCCATCTGAATCCTTTATCACCCTGACCTGCAGCACATCCTTCCGTGCTTGGTCCCTCTGTCTGGCCAATCAGTACAATTGCTTTTCTACTTCTTCTGTATCCAGCTTCTCATATAGCTCGACATACATCTTTTCCTTAGCCTTTGCCACCTCTCTCTTCACCTTGCACCACATCTCTTTGTAACTTTCTTCTTTTGTCAACTCTCTGGTTATCTCAATTCTTTTCCACTTACTTCTTCCTCTTCATGCTTTCCTGTACTTCCTCATTCTATCACCAAGCACCTTCCTAGCTTCTCTTCCTTACCACTTCAGTTATGGTGTTCCAATCATCTATTATGTCATCACCACTACTCAGAACCAGTCTAACTTCCTCTCTGAATTTCACACAATAGTCTTACCCTTTCAGCTTCCACCACCTGATCCTTGATTTCGTTCTTACTCTCTTCCTTTTTTTCGCCTGGACATTCAACCTGCATACCACCAATCAATGCTGTCTAGCTTCACTATCCTGTGCCACCACCTTACAGTCTGTAATCTCTTTCACATTGCTTCTCCTACATAGGACATAGCCCACCTGTGTGCACCTTCCTCCACTCTTATACGCCACCCTGTGTTCTTCCGTCTTCTTAAAATACTGTATTAAAAAAAACGTCGATGTCACCAATTACAGATTCTAAAGGTCAATTAGTTTTTTCTACAGCAATTTTAGACTTTGGATGACTTACCTTTTGGAATGAATGAATTGGCCAGAACAGTGAATAATGATTGGCCCTACTGCTTCATCATTTAAGTATGTGGGTTCAACATCCAACACTTGTTTTCTACGAAGTTTACTCTAAATTTGGCTGTATGTGTGTGATTGGACCCACTGGTAAAGTGATGTCCGATCCAGGGTTGTTTCAAGCTTAGCACTTTATACTGCTGGGCCTGACCTGCAAAATAATAGCCTAAAAAATTAAGGATAAATTCACTAAAGAGTGAACAAAAGCAAAACGTAATGTTATTTGTTCATTCAGGTCTATCCCATTTGCCTGTCATTAGGATTTGGATGGACATCTGAAAAATGTTACAATATGCAAACATTCAGAAAATCCAAAACCGACAGAATACTTTATCACGGAATCATCTATTAAAGCAATGCTTGGAGCTGCTTCCAAGAAGTGATCTCATTAAGTGGTGGTTCATCTAGGGACAGACTGACTCAAAGCTAACTGTTCAGACTTCCACTTCCCCACTGGCTTGGAAGGACGCAGGGTTAGTCGGACAGGACCACACGTCATTAGATTGCTGTGTTAATGGCTCTTCAAATTGTAGGGCACTGACACTTTGTTCCTTTCAGCTGATTGACAAGATGACTGTATTTGTGTCCTTTGTCACCCATCAACTAATGCGCAGAAGCCTCATGGACCAATCTCTATGAAAAAATAATTATAATCTCATCTGACCTAACACTGGCCATTTATTTGTTTTCTTTCTGTTTTCTTTTCCATCCATCCATCCATCCATTTTCCAACCCGCTGAATCCGAACACAGGGTCACGGGGGTCTGCTGGAGCCAATCCCAGCCAACATAGGGCACAAGGCAGGGAACCAATCCCGGGCAGTGTTTTCTTTTCCCCTGCAGTGAATTTTTTTTCCTCATAATTTCTGTGATTATAGGTTATTTTATTAATTTTTTTAGGGTTACCCTTGATCTACAGTATTTAAATTAGGTATACATCTTAATGGGAGTGCAGCTGGATGATAAATTAGACTGGACTGCCAATACTGATGCTCTGTGCAAGAAAGGACAGAGCCGACTATACTTCCTTAGAAGGCTGGTGTCCTTCAACATCTGCAATAAGATGCTGCAGATGTTCTACCAGACGGTTGTGGTGAGCGCCCTCTTCTACGCAGTGGTGTGCTGGGGAGGCAGCATTAAGAAGAAAGACGCCTCACGCCTGGACAAACTGGTGAGGAAGGCAGGCTCTATTGTTGGCATGGAGCTGGACAGTTTGACATCTGTGGCAGAGCGACGGGCGCTGAGCAGGCTCCTGTCAATCATGGAGAATCCACTGCATCCACTGAACAGGATCATCTCCAGACAGAGGAGCAGCTTCAGCGAAAGACTGCTGTCACTGTCCTGCTCCACTGACAGATTGAGGAGATCATTCCTCCCCCAAACTATGCGGCTCTTCAATTCCACCCGGGGGGGGTAAACGTTAACATTTAACATTATACAAAGTTATTGTCTGTTTTTTACCTGCATTATTATCAATCTTTAATTTAATATTGTTTATTGTATCAGTATGCTGCTGCTGGAGAATGTGAATTTCCCATTGGGAGTAATAAAGTATCTATCTATCTATCTATCTATCTATCTATCTATCTATCTATCTATCTATCTATCTATCTATCTATCTATCTATCTATCTATCTATCTATCTATCTATCTATCTATCTATCTATCTATCTATCTATCTATCTATCTATCTATCTATCTATTGTTATTTGTTTGAGATATAAAATCCAAATATTTAATCAATTTTTCCATTTAAGCACAATATTAAAAAGCTTAGAACTATTATCATTTCATTGCAACGCCATATTTAACTTGCTATGGGTGCCACTATTTCAGAAGCTACCCACCAGGCATTTCATTTGCAATCATTCCCAAAATTCCCTGGGAAGACTGATGTGCATGACGCCTTCGATGCAACCATAGTTAGGTTGGCAAAGAGATTGATTCCGTATCCAACTTCTCATTGCATGCTTTGAATTCTTCTTGCCTGATATTTCAAATTTAGTTTCTTTCATTTGGTTTATGAATCTGGTTAGCAGTTCCATTTTTGATGACCCGATCTGTTGGTTTTCTGGCTTTAATCTTGGTTTGGTTTGATTGTGTCTTTCTCCTGGTTCTAACATCACTGCCTCTTACAAAGTCAGTATAGGAATCACTGCCTAAGACCTTGATGAGGCAATGAAATATGAAATGAAAATTGATTTCTAGAAAAAAAAACTCAGGCCTGCTACTTGCAATTGTGACTTACCATCTTAAGATCAAATATTTGTCAAAGGTGTAGGGAGCAGCAAATCATAAGAATATGTTTATTTCAGCAATGACTAGAGTAGACAATCATCTTTATTGTGTCGAGGAGATACAAGGATAGGGAAACAAAATCAGAAGAACAAAATTGGAGTGAAATGTACTGTAGCCTAATGCTGTTACTGAGAAGCTTAAACACGATCAGCAAAAATAAATTTGGAACCAAAACATTGAAGTTTGGTTAGGTTATCCGCAAACTCGGATAAGACAAAAATGAAAGTTGCTGGCTTTTACACGTAATTATTTGTGATGCCATGTGGCATGCAGCCTTGGACTTTACTACATAGCAACCTTATAGCAACCTAGAGGCTAGCCTTGTGGGGTCAGATGTGAATTTCAAATGAGAATAAATGACTGGGGACAACCAGTTAAAAAGTGTGTAGAGAATAGTGGCAAAATCCTGCGCTGCAAAGGCCACAACCACAGGGCTTCTGCCTGCAACACTCGCCCTCAGTTCCTCCAGTCTGTGCATTTTAAACCACCACCAGGGTATCAGAGAGAGAGCAAAAGAAACAGAACAAAAGAATTTGACACTGAGAGAAAATAAAAAGCTCAAATTGCTATTACCCATTTAGGAGCTCAGTGTGTCACTATATGACATAACAACAGTATAGAGTTTAGATTAAGCATTGTGGACTGTGGATATGCAACGTGTTAAAACACTGCGGCTATTTTGTCATGGCATGTTTACATTTTCAATTAGACACGAATGTTAAATTTTGTCACTTATTCATTTAGATGTTCAGTCAGAAGGTGGATGTTGCGCTGCCTCATCTGTGCATCTACTGTTGTCTTTAGGTAGATTTGTTGATTTGGGTGTTTTGAGCACTGAAATCTGCATCTCCAGCGGCTCCTCATTATCAGCTCTCTTAACTGCAGTTCTTTTGATGGGGTGTGACACATCAAAAGCAAATCCATGCAGTTAATATTTTCACAAGCATAGCTGTAATTTCTTTCAAACTCACATCGACTCTTACACTGTTGTCGTACAACAGAGAGCACAAATGGCACCTGCGACAACGTATCATTCATGTCAACCATTTGTCCATTGATGCAGTCGAATGCCAATGTACAGTATTTTCTGATGTTGAAATGCTTTTCCCTTGCATCCGGTTATGTTTATTTTTAAAGCATGCAATGTGCTAGGGTTAGACTAAAAGGGAGTCATTTCGACTGTGGACAGTTCATTGTAAACAGAAACTTGTTTTCAGTTGGACCAGGTTAACGAGAGCACCTCTCTCAAATCCCTGCCCCTACATTGAGCGTCGCCTTCATGAGGTGTTAGATTGATTTAGAAATGTGACCGTCAGTGAGCTGTCTAATTGTTCCCACCCAGTTTTAAGCAAATTTCACCAATGGTTGATCTCCAGGCGTATATATTATATGTCTGGTTTCTGCCAGACTACCTAGATTCAAACTCATAGAAAATCATAACGGGAGCAAAATAATACAACACAATAAAAATGGCTAAATGAATAAAAATGAATGGCAAAAATTGATTGAAAATGATAGTGAAGACCAAAGGAGTGCATTAACAAGTGCCAATCATGCCAATCTTCCACACAGAGATCCTTGCCAAGCTTACATTGGGCTATGTGTCTACACACGCAGGTATCTGAGGACAGAATGGCCCTACTCTTTCTGCTCTCATTGCCAACTTTTATCGTCATGCAGTTTCCAGCTTCTACTCTAATTGTGGTTTCTTTCTGGAAATTTCCACATGAGAGGTAGTTTCAATACCATGCCTTTATCACACTGTCACCTTTTCTCTGCATGCATTTATCTCATATGGTGTTAAACACCAAAACGTAATGCAGTTATTTTGTATAAGAAGTTAAGAAGGTTTTATGTACATCTATATCAATGTATACAGTCAATTTATGGACCTAAATTTTGTGGAAATTCCTTGTTAAAAAGGCAAGGATTTGAATTCCAAGAAAATTATTCCTAATATTTCTTAAGGGGAAAGTTATACTCCATTAATTTTAACAATACATTTATTTTATGCACTTTTTGAAATTGTTAGTATTGTTATCTTGGTAGCAGTGTTACCTCAAATGGTGATGGTGCGAGGAACCTTATCAGAATTGGCCGATGTTAAGAGTGGTGTTACACAGGGGTCAGTGCTAGGGCCGCTGCTATTTTTAATATATAAAAATGATTTAGATAGGAATATAAGTAACAAGCTGGTTACGTTTACTGATGATATCAAGATATTTGGATTAGCAGATAATTTGGAATCCGTTATATCATTACAGAAGGACTTGGATAGCATACAGGCTTGGGCAGATTTGTGGTAGATGACGTTTAATGTCAGTAAATGTAAAATATTACACATAGGAAAATGTGTAATAAAATGTGTAATAGGAAAAAAACATAATAAAAATGTTAGGTTTGAATACACAATGGGTGGCCGGAAAATTGAGAGTACACCTTATAAGAAGGATTTAGGAGTCACAGTGGACTCTAAGCTACGACTTCCTGACAGTGTTCAGAAGCCATTAAGAAGGAAAACAGAATGTTAAGTTAAATAGCACGATGTCCACAGAGGTTATACTCATCTGGAGTACTGGGTGCAGTTTTGGTTTCCAGAGTACAAAAAGGACATAGCAGCACTAGAAAATGTCCAGAGAAGAGCGACTAGGCTGATTCAGGCTATTGGGGATGAGTTGTGAGGAAAGATTAAAAGAGCTGAGCCTTTTAAGTTTAAATAAAAGAAGATTAAGAGGTGAAATGATTGGTTTAAAATTATGAAGGGAATTAGTTCAGTGGATCGAGACTGTTATTTTAAAATGAGTTCATCAAGAACACAGGCGCACAGTTGGAAACTTGTGAAGGGTAAATTTCGCACAAACATTAGGAAGTTTTTCTTTACACAAAGAATGATAGACACTTGGAATAAGCTACCAAGTAGTGTGGTAGACAGTAAGACTTTAGGGACACTTAAAAGTCGAATTGATGCTTTTTTGGAAGAAATAAGTTTTATAAGTTTGGTGAGCTTTTTTGGGCTGAATGGCCTGTTCTCGTCTAGATTGTTCTAATGTTTGTTCTAATGTTCTACCTGACAGGAACTTTAGTTCCCAGCAGGCTCCAGGATCACTGTGTCCCCTCATTTCTTTTGCCTGTTGTACAGGAGCCATCTGCTATGCGCCTACAAAGGTGCAAAATTTAAAAGGACACTAGGCCTTATAATAAAGTTGAGATTTGGAGTCATGAACATGTCAAAAAGGAGTTGAGACGTACAAAAAGTGCCTCAAAAAGTGAGGTTTGCAATTGCTGATAGTTGGTCATCAATGAACCTAAAATAGCAAAACTGGCTCATGGGAAAAGGTAGAGAAACACAAGCATAAGGAAAAGCAGTGCTAGAGCTATTTGGAGCAGCACTGATCAAAACAAACGTTAAAGAGTCCTCCAAGAGTCAGAAAACATATGAGACCCTATGTAAAATAACTATAATAACAGAATATTACTGTGGCTGGTTTTGGCAATTTTTAGAACATTATTAACCTTTTTGTATTTTCCTATGACCCTTGGCCATAAATACAAATCACCTTAACTTAGTTGGCCGTAATTCGGCTGATGACTGTACTTAGACCCTTCACTGACAAATGACTATATTTTTTATTTCTTTTTCTGAAAATCTGTCATTTCCAGGCAATTAATAACAATTTTAAAGGATACATTGGATTCACTGCGAACAAACTTCATGACAGTTCCAAACCAAACTCAGTCTCACTCATAAATTGCCCTAAATTAGAAATACAGTAATCCCTCACTTATCACGGGAGATAGGTTCCAAGGCCGACCGAGATAACTGAATTTCCGCGAAGTAGGGACACCATATTTATTTAATTATTTAACGTGTATTTGGATGTTTTTAAACCCTCCCTGTATTGTTTACAACCCACCCTTTACTCTATTAATAACAGGGACAACTGCTAAGCAATATGAAATCGGTAGATAAGTTTACACTTACTGTATAGCGAAGTACACGTAGCAGCTTGTAGGCGGTCATGACATCGTCGACCTTGTTGCAAAGATTCCTTTTCCTCCTTTTTAAATAAAAAGAATCGTTGACTCATTGATGCTGTAATGGCGTCTGCAGCGGTGTAGCTGTTCCCTTCCTTCAACATATCCAAAACTTTTACCTTTTCTGCAATCATTTGCATCTTCTGTTGGTGCTTGGACACGGCCCCTGAAGCAGTAGCACATTAATGCTGAATGAGTGAGATGAGACTTCCTGGTTAATGCAGCACTCCGTTGCTGAGCCAATCAGCAGCACACAGGAACTTAACTGCGTGCTCTGATTGGGTAGCTTCTCAGCCATCCGCCAATAGCATCTCTTGTATGAAATCAACTGGGCAAACCAACTGAGATAGCAAGTACCAGAAGTAAAAAGACGCATTGTCTGCAGAAACCAGCGAAGCAGCGAAAAATCCGCGTTATACTGTATATTTAGATATGCTTACATATAAAATCCACAAAGTCATGAATCCGCGAAAAGTGAACCGTGAAGTAGCGAGGGATTACTGTACACTAGAAGTAATTTTCTGAGACTACTAAAGAACGTAATCATCATCCATTGAGCCAACTGTTAATGTAAAATAATGATGGAAAATGTAAATTAGTACTTGTTTCTTAAACAATAAGTTACACACAGGTGATACACTCAAATACTGCATATGGCAATCATTTTGACATTTCCGAAAGGTCTTATGAGCAAAGTTAATAAAATGCGAGCGAGCCTGAAGTTCTTAAGGGAAAACACGGGAAGAATAGTCTGGACAGAGCTGAAGTCAAAACACAGAGAACTTTGATTTTCTGGAAAAAAAGTCTTCTCTTCATTGAAAGTGGAAACTATCAGGAACACATTAGAAATTGGAATTCTTTGATTCGGAATGTTATTCTTTTGTAAAATATTTTATCCTACTCCCATATTTTTCATTTAATGGCCATGAACGCATTGCATTGCCAGGTAATGTGCCACACATTTGTGCAGCAGTTTACATATTAAAAGAAGACAGAGCAAAACAAAGCATTTGAACATTAAAGCCAAACCTTTCCTGTGGCTCGTGATTAGTGATGAGCGAACCCTGTGGAGCTGGCTTTTGCTGCAAGTTGGTGAAATTAGAGAAATGTTCGGAAACTTTGCAGAACTCCAACGAAATGCAGTGAAGTCAATGGGGAAGGAGGAGCGGAACTGATTTAATTGGATTATAATGGTGCAATGGTCTTAAGCGTCCCTGATGGCTAGGGAAGTGTCTACTAACTATACTGGTTTTGTGGCCAAACATGTGATCTGTCCTGTGAGGAAGCACCACTAACCACCGTGCCACCATGCCTCAAAGAACAAAAGATGCAGAAATATCACACGGAAAATTAAACAAATGGCCACAAACTAGTAAGAAGTAAATAAATTAAACAGAAGATCATTGCACTCACAGTATTCCAGTCTACACATTGCAGTGCTACAAAATCGGTGCATTGGACTGGAAGTCATGGCTCCAGATGTACCTGGAACGTCTTGTTAATTTATGTGCAGATGCTTTGTACTTTTTTCTTCCATCAAGAAGAAAGAAACACCTTGTAAATAGTATTTCTTCAGCTAATATTATTATTATTATTATTATTATTTCACAGCGTTTCCTATGCTTTTTACACACGGTTTGGGCTAGTTGTGGCATTATGTATGCATAATTAGCCATGTGGCATTCCTGCTGTGAGGGCACAGGGATCAGTGTTACGTATCCAGTGGCAGTACGTTGGCATGGAGCTAGACAGTTTGACATCTGTGGCAGAGTGAAGGGCGCTCAGCAGGCTCCTATCAATTATGGAAAATCCACTGCATCCACTAAACAGTGTCATCTCTAGACAGAAGAGCAGCGTCAGCGACAGACTGCTGTCACTGTCCTGCTCCACTGACAGACTGAGGAAATCGTTCCTCCCCCAAACTATGCGACTTTTCAATTCCACCCGGGGGGGTAAACGTTAACATATACAAAGTTATTGTCTGTTTTTACCTGCATTACTATCAATCTTTAATTTAATATTGTTTTTTGTATCAGTAAGGTGCTGCTGGAGTATGTGAATTTCCCCTTGGGATTAATAAAGTATCTATCTATCTATCTATCTATCTATCTATCTATCTATCTATCTATCTATCTATCTATCTATCTATCTATCTATCTATCTATCTATCTATCTATCTATCTATCTATCTATCTATCTATTCTTTCTCATTATGCTCAGCTCATGTACCCCTCTACGGAAGCTGAGACAGGATGTGCAATATCGTTATTTTTTTAAACTGTCTCCTCGAGATAACAGAGTAATTTTATCGAGATCTCGAGAAAACGAACTATGTTTTCTTGAGATAACGGAATAATTTTATCGAGATGTCAAGAAAACGAAAATTAGTTTTCTTGAGATAACGGAATAATTTTATCGCAATCTCAAGAAAACGAAACTTAATCTTTGCTCCTGGCATTAGACTCGCTTAGACTGCGACACCTATACAGCTGAAGCCTTGCTAACCATCTTCTTAAATGACGGACACTAACGCTATAATTTTCTAAACTAAGGCATAAACATATTTCAGCCTGCGTCAGCCCTTGATTGAACAAAAATGTGACGAGCTGATCAGTACAGTTCTGCTCTTCTGCCATTTCAAACAGGATGTGGCTTCAATAAGCTAAACATTAAACACTAGATACAATTATTTCATAATTTTGAGAAAACAAGATCTTTTGTTTTATTGAGATCTCGATAAAATTAGTCCGTTATCTCGAGGAAACAATTTAAAAAAATAATGATATTGCATGTCCTCTCTCGGCTTCCGTGCCCCTCAAATGAAAATACGGTTCTGGTTTTTGGTTTTTTTTAAACACATGCAAGGCAGAAATCCTTTGGAGTACTAATTGGATTGAAACTTCTTATATGTATGAAGCAGACCAGCAATGATCTCATAGTATGTATGTGTGAAAGTTCTACACAGGGTTGCCACAGTACGGTGATATCATATTGACCTCACAAAGCATTATGGGGCACTGGGAAGCAAATGTTCATCTAGGCCATCTGCATTGCTAATTTCTAGGAAAATATTCCTTAATAAAGAGTGTATTACAATTGTATTTATAGACAATAGATTACTCTTTACTCAAAGAACACCATCCTAAGGCAAGCTATAGTACAAAGTGTCCATGTGGAGTTTCTATGTCCTCTCACGATATTCTGCTTTTCCTCGCACATCCCAACAATAACTGGAGACTCTAAGCTGACCCCATATGAGTATGTAAAGTATGTAAAGATATGAGTGTGCCACACAATAGACTGGTTCCTTCCTAGCACCCAGCGTTACCAGTCCAGCCTACATTAAGTGGGTTTGAAAATGGAAGAACAAACTGGATTGAGAGCATCAAGATAGCAAAGTGCAATCATTCAAATCCGTAGACTGTTCTGCTTTTGTAATTACACTGTTGTGATGATCCTTGAGGGGACATTAGCTCAGCAGCTTGAACTCTAAATGACTCCAGTGAGTTAATGTGTCCTGTGATAGGCTGCTGCTCTGTCCAGTCTTGGTAATGGCTTACACCTAATAGCTTCAGATCCCTTCTGCCCCAGATGCAGGTTCATTTTGGCTTCTCCTGGATATGAAAGAACATTGGGGTACACCGCCAAGGGGGTGCCCTCTCCATATTGATAGCAGGCTCTTTGAGGTCACTGATTCGTGAAGGTCAGGGCTCTGCAGGCTTACCCGATACCCTCAGTAGAGTGCAACACTTTTCAGGACACTCAAGCCGGCCCACCACCCTTCCCCCCACCTTCCACCCACCATGCTTCAGAGAGGCTCATTCACAGGGCTCACAGATGTTCAGATGGGACAGCCGAGGCGCGAATATCTGAAGCCTTGAGCTGCGTCAGGGTCCCGTCTATTCTGGGCTGTAAACTAATAGTGGAGTCAGGCACAAGGCGCACGACAAATCCACTCTCACACGTCGCAGGGTTCCACAGCCCCTCTGTTGTTGAGCAGAGGGGAAATTTGAAAAAAAAATCAAAAATCTGTTTATGATTACACAGAAGGAATTTTTTTTTCTTCTCTTGTTTCAGCAAGGCCACAAGTAAACATTTTAGCAAGACAAGCTGCGATGCCGAGCGCAAGTTCAGGGCCGCCCTTCAGACCCTGTGTGGAGTCCTAATTAAAGAGCTGAACTTTCCCAGTATTGGAGCCAGGAAGAGGGGTGGCTTTGTGCAGAAAGGCAGGCTTGGACCGGCGCTACAGGAACGCAGCGAGCCTCCACAGCCAGTCAGCTGTTGTGCCCTGCGTCTTCTGCCTTTTCTTGGAACTGTCCATCCTTTTTTTTTTTTTTTTTTTGCTGCTTTTTTTTTGTTTTCATCACAGAACCGCAGCGGTGAGATATGTGCCTATCAGCAGGGTGCACATTGCTGTCCTGTGTGGCTGTCACACGCTTGGATCGACGAGGGGTGTGGAGTGACTGAGGCACCACCACAGTAGAGCGCAGAGGAAGACAGGACAGCAAACAGGGTGGCAGGACACCTCAGACACAGGTGAGTACGCCAACCTGCATGCTCCGGGGCGGGTTAATGGATCATCTCTGTTACTGTGCTGGAGGACATGGGGGACTGAATTTGTTCACTAAGAAGGACGCACGTTCACTTAATAAGGTCAAAGAAAATGACATGTCTGATTGTGAATCATGGAGTGGAATACACAGACAGGTAGGTAAGTGGGTCAGTGGGAAATTGTTCATTGTGGCAAAGCAGAAAGTGGGTGGACAGGCTTCTTTGTAGGCAGTGGATGGGTAACTGAGCTAGTAGGTGCCTGGATATTTCCAGTCATGGCTGTTGAAAATTGGCAATTAGATACACCAGTGAATGGACATTTAGGCTTGGTGGGTGGACAGTACCTTTTCAAACTGGATGCTAGATAGTTGCACAAAGGGGCTTAAAGGTAGGCATCGGATGGATGGAAATGAGGTCTGACTGGAAGGGGGGTTCTGTTCTGGAAGTTTGGTGTTTGAAAAATTGGACAGTTAAACACATGGAAGGATGGACATTTGAGCTGAAGGGTAGATGGGAGTCTCGTCAAGCAGGCTGAGTAGATAGATAAACAAGAGCCCAAGAAATCGGATATGCAGACAGATGATCCTTTGGTGTAATGGATCGATATCTTTTCAAGGCTGGCAGAAAGATCGCCTGACAAGTGGTTGGAATTTAAATGATTGGGCAAGTGGGCCGATTGTACAATGGGTATCTTTTCAGACAGGTGGCTGGAGACATGGATGGGTGGACATTTGAGCTGATGGGCAGGTAGATAATCTAACGCATTGGCTGGAAAGTTAGGAATTGGGTATTTGGATGGATGGACATTTTGACTTGGTGAATGTTTATCATTTTGGAAGGGAATGCAATTATACGGAAAACGAATACAGTAGCTATCAGTCATCATGAGAGAATAATTCTATCATAAGAGTTTGTCTTGTAGGCGTATATAAATTAGAGGCAGACACTCCAAAAGTAATAAATTAATATATCGCTTGAGATTGTCAACATATGGATTTAATTGCTTATTACTTAAGGAAGTGAATATTTTTAATGCTTTGGTATTTAAAATTTTAATTATAAAGTAATAGTTTTATCTAATTTCCTTGTTTAATATGTCACCATTTCCTATAGTTTGTATAATTTATATTCACCATCATGTATACAGTAAATTCATTGTAACTCTGTGGTGCATGGTGGTACATTGGTTAGTGATGGTCTCTCGGAGTTCCAGAGAGCAGAAGCTCAGTTCTGTTTCTTATTGTAATTAGCGCTCTTCACTGAGTGCAGGCACACACTGCTGTGACAAGTTCTTAGGTAAGATGCAAATACCATTTTATAAATTATTAATTCCATTCTTAGTCAGTTCCCTGTCTGTATGGGGTGTCCACATCATTTGTATGTCTGAGTCCTCCAGCTTCTTCCCATGTGTCACCGGCGTGTGACTTGGGTGCGTTAGTGAGTGTAAACTGGCCCCATGTGAATGAGTGCGGCCAGTGATAGGCTTGTGTCATATTCAGTCAGCTTACTATAGGAGGTGCTCCAGATTCCCTGCAATGGAAAAATAGACTTGAAAAATTAATACATTGATGCCACAAATGTCAGAATAAACAGGCAGACAGGCAGCAGCAGTTTGTGACACTTTAACCAGCTCTAATCATTTTGAACATTGCTATCTTTATCATGGAATCTTCCACAAATTCCGGTCCCTATATTTTTTATTTCTTTATTTACAATGACTCAAGACTCTTGAAAGTCCGACCCTCTTAATTCTTATGAATATTTTGAAGCAAATTGAGTTTTATTTTCTTTTTTTGATGATTACTTTTTTTATATCTTTCCATCCATTTCCTAACCCACATATCTAATGATGAATCATCCAACCCTGGAATGGTGCTGAGATCAACCAAAGGAGCTTCGGAAGGAACAGTTAGTACGTTTACATGTGCTTTAATAACCTGAGTATTCTCAGAAACTAAAACTGTCCTGTACTTTATACGCTTATTTCAGTTAGAGAAACCATCCATCCATTTTCCAACCCACTGAATCCGAACACAGGGTCACGGGGGTCTGCTGGAGCCAATCCCAGCCAACACAGGGCACAAGGCAGGAACCAATCCCGGGCAGGGTGCCAACCCACCGCAGGACACACACAAACACACCCACACACCAAGCACACACTAGGGCCAATTTAGAATTGCCAATCCACCTAACCTGCATGTCTTTGGACTGTGGGAGGAAACCGGAGGGCCCGTAGGAAACCCACGCAGACACGGGGAGAACATGCAAACTCCACGCAAACCAGTTTAAGAAATGTTGTTTTCTCCACGCGCAACTCAGTCATATAAACCCTTCACTGCATTGCAGTTGTGGATGTTGTAGTGTGCACATGACCAGTGTGCTTTGTTAGACTGCACAAGTCTATCATACTCTGTCAGTTTATGCATGCTGGTGGCCACTTATGTAATCATAAACATTTGAACATCGAGAGTGGCAGCAATGAGAAAAAAATGGGTAACAGTAAATCCATGCAATTTTAGAGTGATACCAAAACCACTGTAATGCTGAACCTCATGAAGGGATTTAATATTTTAACTTGTTTACATAGATGAAAGCAATGCAGCTGTAAAAAGATGCATTTCCATCGACAAGTGCCCAGTCGATCACAGTATTACTTTTCCTAACTGAAATAATCTGTTTTGATATTTAGATTTGATTAGATTGTTTCTAAAGAGGAAATTCAAATTTTACAGCAGCTCTAATATATATATATATATATATATATATATATATATATATATACAGGTGCTGGTCATAAAATTAGAATATCATGACAAAGTTGATTTATTTCAGTAATTCCATTTAAAAAGTGAAACTTGTATATTAGATTCATTCATTACACACAGACTGATGTATTTCAAATGTTTATTTCTTTTAATGTTGATGATTATAACTGACAACTAATGAAAGTCCCAAATTCAGTATCTCGGAAAATTAGAATATCAATTAAGACCAATGCAAAAAAAGGATTTTTAGAAATGTTGGCCAACTGAAAGGTATGAACATGAAAAGTATGAGCATGTACAGCACTCAATATTTAGTTGGGGCTCCTTTGGCCCGGATTACTGCAGCAATGCAGCGTGGCATTGAGTCGATCAGTCTGTGGCACTGCTCAGGTGTTATGAGAGCCCATGTTGCTCTGATAGTGGCCTTCAGCTCTTCTGAATTGTTGGGTCTGGCGTATTGCATCTTCCTCTTTCAATACCCCATAGATTTTCTATGGGGTTAAGGTCAGGCGAGTTTGCTGCCCAATCAAGAACAGGGATACCATGGTCCTTAAACCAGGTACTGGTAGCTTTGGCACTGTGTGCAGGTGCCAGGTCCTGTTGGAAAATGAAATCTGCATCTCCATAAAGTTTGTCAGCAGCAGGAAGCATGAAGTGCTCTAAAATTTCCTGGTAGACGGCTGCGTTGACCTTGGACCTCAGAAAACACAATGGACCAACACCAGCAGATGACATGGCACCCCAAACCATCACTGACTGTGGAAACTTTACACTGGACCTCAAGCAACGTGGATTCTGTGCCTCTCCTCTCTTCCTCCAGACTCTGGGACCTTGATTTCCAAAGGAAATGCAAAATTTACTTTCATCAGAAAGCAGCAGTCCAGTCCTTTTTGTCTTTAGCCCAGGCGAGACGCTTCTGACGCTGTCTCTTGTTCAAGAGTGGCTTGACACAAGGAATGCGACAGCTGAAACCCATGTCTTGCATACGTCTGTGTGTGGTGGTTCTTGAAGCACTGACTCCAGCTGCAGTCCACTCTTTGTGAATCTCCACCACATTTTTGAATGGGTTTTGTTTCACAATCCTCTCCAGGGTGCGGTTATCACTATTGCTTGTACACTTTTTTCTACCACATCTTGTCCTTCCCTTCGCCTCTCTATTAATGTGCTTGGACACAGAGCTCTGTGAACAGCCAGCCTCTTTAGCAATGACCTTTTGTGTCTTGCCCTCCTTGTGCAAGGTGTCAATGGTCGTCTTTTGGACAACTGTCAAGTCAGCAGTCTTCCCCATGATTGTGTAGCCTACAGAACTAGACTGAGAGACCATTTAAAGGCTTTTGCAGGTGCTTTGAGTTAATTAGCTGATTAGAGTGTGGCACCAGGTGTCTTCAATATTGAACCTTTTCACAATATTCTAATTTTCTGAGATACTGAATTTGGGACTTTCATTAGTTGTCTGTTATAATCATCAACATTAAAAGAAATAAACATTTGATTAAACATTAGTCTGTGTGTAAAGAATGAATCTAAGTTTCTCTTTTTGAATGGAATTACTGAAATAAATCAACTTTGTCATGATATTCTAATTTTATGACCAGCACCTTTATATATATATATATATATATATATATATATATATATATATATATATATATATATATATATATATATTGTAAAAAGCCCAGGCTCCTAGAAACTATTGAAATCGTCACAAAAAAAATTGAAATGCAGAGTCGGAGGTTTCATTTTGCAGACATGCTCGCCCCCCTTGTCTATCAGCAGCTAAGTGAGTTTCTCTCTTGTTTGTCTTTTCTCAGTGGTCTCACTTTGGCGATGGAGTCGCTTTCTTTCAGCTTCATGCTGTAGCCTCGTACTTTGTTCTTCCTCCAACTCGTTAACTTGGGGTTGCCTTGCCAGCCCTTTGAGCTTCATGCTTTGGCCTCGGACTTCCAGGCCGGATAGACAGACACACACATTTCCACGCATAGACATTTATATATAAAACCAGCTATGTAAGCCCGTGCTGTAAAAAGCCAGGGGTCCTAGAAACTATTGAAATCATCAGAAAAAAATTGAAATGTAGAGATGTCAGGTAATTGAAAGGAACAACTCTGGGCATCTCTCTTCTAGGAGGATTCGTTTTGACGACATGCTCGCATCACTCGTGCAAAAGTAAAAGGGATACCGTTTTGCTGATGTTAGCGTCTAAGACAACTTTGTCTTTTTTCTGAGATTTCATTTTGCAGATGTGCTCGCCTCGTTTTTGTTATTAGAGACTAAGGGAGTTTTCTGTTTCCTCGGAGGCGAAACCCTTTCCCTGATTCCACCTCTTACTTCCGGGCCAGACAGACACACACACTTCCATGCATAGATGTTTATATATATAAATATACTGTATATATAGTGATGAAAACAAACAACAACCCCCCAAGCACACATAAGAACTTGTGCCTTGAATAATAGAGAGCTGCTATTGTCAAGGTTGTAGGTGGCAGTAAAACAGGGTGAGGTTTATATTAATTCTGTAGAGCAGGTCCAGCTGGTAGTGTCCACAAATGTAGCATACTGTTAAAAAACTGATTCCCTGTCTGAATGTGTGGGTACCAGTGCTTGCTCCCCAACCTGACCTGACCTTGTCACCAGAATTCAGAATGATTTATCATTAAGATGTTAGTACAGAATGAATCATTTCTGTTGCTGAGTAAGCCTGGATGATGTAAGTTATTTTCCTGGGCAGTAACGTGAGTAAATTCAGTCAGCATTTCGATGTTGTAATCACATATTTTGTTTTAATTCTACTGAGCTCCCTTTTCCACCACTGCACATTCGCAGAAATGTTCAGTCTCCCTCCTGCTTTTTCCACTCAGTCTGATGAAACTCATCCAGCATTAAAATAATGTCTGAAATAACAGGTTTAAGGCAGTACCCAAAATGTCATAGTACCTGAACTCACCATAACTTACCATGAGATACAACAGATAATACAACTTAAATACATGAAATCAAACATTTCTCATTATATGGAGCCAGGCCATTTCATTCAAAAATGTATAGTAACCAGCCAGAGGGAAAATCTTAACATTAATAACTTTAAAATCATTAATAATTGTACAAAAAAATAATTGTAAAATAAATTGAAAAAAGAGAGAGGCTAGGGCATGGTGTAGTGCCTGGAAATATAGAATAAAATATTTCAAGAAATCTCCACATTTATGCTGCTAAGCTTAGTAGTACAATCTTAGGAGGCATGGGACCCATGCTTGTTTTCGGATTCACAGTGGCCAGTGATGACATTTAACTCATATTTGCACAGTTTAATGAATTTTGAAGATTTTGTCAAGGGAGAAGTCTATAGGTGGTCTCGTTCATGTATACAGGCTTATTCCTTAACCATGTTGCTCACCGTATCCTGGTTTTGTGTGTGTTTGTAAATGCACTCATTGACCAGGTTCCATCAGTATGTGTCACTTCCCATTCGTGGACCTGCTTTATTTAAACGTCAAAGATGCCTTTAAAGGTAAACCCATGGCACAACTGGCAGATCTGACCACAGCCTGATCCACTGTACTCCCACCATAAGCATTTTATTAAATGGAAATCAATGTCTTATCATTGGCCAAACCAGAAGGTCTTGTGTGTGTGTTTCGGTAATAATATTTATATATTTTTCTTGAGTATTTTGTATAAATAAAGTATTATATATATCTAGTTCAGGGTCAGGGTCAAAGGGGAGAATATGACAGTATTTTACAAATAAAGCAGAATTTGAAACTTTGGTTATCATGATACTGTATTCTCAAAGCAGATATGCAAATGGAGTTCATTTTATAAATCTGTTACTTTAGAAGAGCAATAGCATTTGAAGTTTATCCTTCCACGTGTCCACTATCTGAGACTATTTCACTTGAGATGAGTAGCAAACATTTGCAGTAACAACATTCACTTCTTCAGTAGAGATAAAGACAAATATTAACAAACTACAGCACCTGCCTTGTTTTCAGAACAACTTCTACATCTTCTTGTCCTCCAAAATAATCCCCCCATTTTTTAACCTTTAATAAAGCAGAACCACAAATTATTGGGCAGTTCTCATTTTTAGTAACAATCTGACTAATGTGTACCTGATTTTCCGGTTACTTTAAATTTATGTTCTTTTCCACCTTAAACAGAAAGCCAGTTATTTACAGTATTTCTTGTTTCTACTTTTTGGTAAGCTGGCAGTATTTTTGAAATATTTGATTCATGTGACATGAAGGTATTTTAATGTTGCTGCTTTTCTCCCCCTTTGCAGAGTAAAAGTCTGTTTGCAGTCCCATAAATTGTAAAACACACACACACACACACACTCCATTCCGCTTGGTTACCTCCTTACCGATTTGGACCTTTTAATTCATTTTACAATCCATATGACGGCCCTTCAAATACAGTCGGTCCACATGTTCCCCAGGTGACCTGCTAGAGCTCCCGCTGTGCAGCACTCATAGCCGGTGAACCAAGTCTGGCATACGACGGACTGAAGGCACATAACTCATGCTTTCGAGAAGAATGCAATCCAACAGGATGCTTAATGGTCCTGAAAAGATCCACGGCTGCACTTGCAGTCCGCTTTGGCCACAAATAATTAGCACCAGTTAGCTCGCTTCTGCTTTTCTATTAAATCATTTCTTTAGCTTGTTTCATTAGTCTACGTCTTGCTTTACAGCTCCCAAGCTTTCAGAGCGTTAGGTTTGAAAAACTGCAAAAACAAAGATCAGCGGCAAAGAAAAGCCAGGCAGGGTCCAGAAGTGGCGCCCCTTGGGTTCACACTGGGGTTACGGCTGATCCACATCTATATTTCTTTTTCTTAAGTGTATAAACAGACTAATTTTTCCATCCACATCACTGGCGCAGATGAACAAATGGGACCATCAACACCTTTAATTATGAAATTCTAAGCAAAAGTGCAAGCTTACGTCTTTCCTTAACTGAACCTAACAGATGACCACATCTAGATAGCTGGAACTGGTCACTCAACAGCTTTCTTCAGTCCTAAACCATTGTCAGCTGCCATCATTGCCTGAGGTGTTCCTAAGCATTCACCCCCAGTCAGTCCTTTGTCTCTTATCTAACTGGATTCTGACTTCTGTACAGTGGCATCCTTAGAAATTGATGGTCTCTAATGCAGAAAAATGAATTAATAAAAACACCAATAACATTGAGATACGTCAAGCGCATAAACTACATTATAGTCCTAATTAAGTTTTATGGAGTAACACTGTCAACCTTCTTATTCCAAGTTCATGTTTTGCAAGGAAAAAACCCAGCAGTCATCATGAGCCCTTCAGCCCCATGGGTCCTAGTGCAACCAACCCAGCTACACTGCCTGTAGCTACCCCACAAGTTCTTCAAAATCTAAACCAGCAGCATTTGTCTATTTTCTGGCTTTGTTGTTATCCACTCTTTTCTAACACTGTTACACCTTGACTTCTCTTCAGCTTTGCACAACTTGCCTCTCTGCTCTTTGTGGATCACAGATCACTGCACCTCCAGGACTTTGTCTAGCTGTTTTCTTTGGTTCAGGAAAAATCTGCACCAGCAGCATTTGTCTAACAACTCCTTTTGATTTCCAATCATCTTGCACCTATGAAGGTTGTTTAAGTATGGCAAAAAAAGCAAGTTAAACACTGTTTTTTGGAAAAAATTGCTTCAAATGTTTATAGAACAAAAACAACGTGTCTCTTCTGGCTGAAATTTGGCCTGACCTAGTTTGAAGAGTGACACTTGCTAGCTGTGACATCACCAAATGAACTTTGGCGCCATCTCAAATTTACCAAACCTATCAAACAACCTCTGTATGAGGCTTGTTTAGCTGCTCTTGTCATTTCGACACAACACTTGTCTCATTAGTTCCTACACAACTGCCACCAGCAACACATATCTAACTGCCATCTGTGGCTACTACACAATATGTCCCAGTGACACTTTTCTTACTCTGTTTCTAAGCAATCTGCATCAACTTGTTGGACGTCTCCACGTGTCTTTTGCACATTTTGCACCAGCAATGCTTGTTTAACTTCACTCTTCAGTTCTATGCAATTGGAAGCAGCAGATTTGTAGTAAGTGTTCTCTTCTTCTCTTTAACACACTAGGAAGGTCTGCAGGATTGACAGTCTTAGTTGATCATCCCTGTCAAATTTGCTTCTATTTTTTTCCATAATTTGCACCATCAATGCTCGGTTAACTACTCTCTTCTGTTTTACACAGTTAGCAGCAGCAATGCTTGTCTGGTTGCACTTTTAACTTTGTGTTCAGATGGTATCATTAAAACTGGCTGCCCTATTCTTCTTGGTCCCTACAGTCGTTACCCATACTTCTTGTGCAAGTGTTCCTAATGGTGCCACCTACACAGAGCTCAGCTTTTCCTTGGATCTCACATGGTGTCAGTGAATTGCAGTGGATAAAAGTGGATTTGGTCATTAAATGGCATACAAAAATTTGACAGGGATCATCAACTAAGACAATCAATCCTGCAGGTCTTCCTGGTGTGTTTATTCAGGTATTGGCCATCCAAGCAGGACCACACTAGCAGAACATCACACACATTTAAGCAACATATGGTAGATTCAGCCATGCATTGACTATTTCCTCACCTGTCTGCATAGTCAGCTTCACTCTCTACTCCTCTTCTGATGTCTTATCAGATCAGTTGGGAAGAGAGCAGGAAAAGACCTATATTGGCAAGGTAGTTAGACCTGAAGGCTCTTTGGGGCCTATCAACACTTCTACAGCAATTCTTTGAATTTACTGAGAGTACCATAACTGTGAAAGACATCCTACTTTGTCCCAGTGCCTAAACGTGTGCCCCCCACAACCTCTTGCATCACATATCATGAGGAGATTGGTCTTGAAAAATTAGGAACCTATGATCAAAGACCACCTCAATCCCTTGCTGCTCTAATACTATTCACATATAGGGATAGATGATGCTCCAGTCTACATGCTCCACAGAATCTTTTGCCACCTAGACAAAGCTGGCAGTATGGTCAGTAACTTTTCACTTTGGGGATACGTTCAAGGCAGTTCAGGTAGATGCTCACTCACATAGTGCCTTGGATTGTGGACCGTTTAACTGACAGTTGATTTGTTTGTTGGAGACGTCCATCAGCAATACTGACATGTCTCCTTCTGCTCATCCTGCACGCAACTGATTTTAAACACAACTTCAATTCCTGTTTCCTCAGATGACTCCTCTCTTATAGTCTGTATCAGCAATGGAGATGAGGAGGCATATAGAACACTGGCAAGAGACTTGGCCTTGCGGTATAGGGACAGTCACCTCCAATTGAACATGACTAAGACAAAGGAGTTGGTGGTGTGCCAGGGAGCCTAATACACAGAAGGTGGAGGTGGTGCAAGCTTATAAACACCTAGGGGTCCATCTAAGCAGAGGACTGGATTGGGTGGACTTCCTGTACATATAAAATGGCCAGAGCAGGATGTGCATTTAATGTGTGTGACAAGCTGTTGGGAATGATCTACAAGGCCAAAGTGGCCAGTGTATTGTTCTACAGTGCGGGCAATAACAGCAGCTCAGGCGGATGTCAGATGTCTGAATATTCTGATCAGGAAGACAGGCAAGATCTTGTCTTGTCTTGTGTCATCTTGTCTTTTCTTGAGGTAAGTAGTTACCATGCACACTGATTCCTGTCAAGCACCACTCTGACGGGGTCTTGGTATACGCCAGGCCTTGTACATGCTTAAGGGGAGCCTGACGGCAGCTGGCTGTTTGCTTTGGGAGGCAAATCAGTGCACAAGCCAGAATCCACATTTTTAAAGCCTCACTAATGAAGTTGTTGCACATTACAAACTCTTTTTATGAGTCCTCCAGGTGCAGGAGGCTCCTGCTGTTGGTACTTTGATATTAATATGCACACAAAGAGCACATTCTTTACACAAGTGTTGCTACAAAAGTTAGTGCTTCCCCAGATGACAAATTGCCGACCCACCTGCAAAAAAAAAAAAAGCATGCCGAAATCCGTAATGTGTCTGCATGGAGGTCATAATACAGGCAGGCACTATGATGTAGCTGCTGAGGTCCTGGACTTTAAACCACAAAGCTGCCAGATTAGGTCCATCTGAGCCAGCCATTCCAATTGTTAAAAAATGGGAAAATACTGTACTTTTAATGTCTTGCAGTCTCATCAGTCATCTGGGATAAACAAGCCAAAAATGATGGTTGTCTCCCGGCTCCCGAGCCCTGCGTTTGAGCCTCGCTCCTTCTGCTGTCTGTGTGCGGCCGTACTTTAGTTGTTAGCTCAAAACACTGGCGTGCTTTGCGTGGCGTGAGTAAATGTGGGTGTGTGCATAAGTATCCCCTGCTGTGGACTGCCGCTCTGTCCAGGGTTGGATGTTGCCTGAGGCCACCAGGAGACATGAACCCTATCTCTAATACTTGGCCCTTGCATCAAATAACAACAAAGGAAATGTCATGTCAAAGTTATCCCAAAAAATCAACCATAACGTTACCAATCCAAGCATCAAGTAAGTAAGCCTTGAGAGGGAGTCAGTCTCAGGCTGGCTCAGTTATCATCACCAATTAACTGAGGAGACACACTTTTTGGATGTGGGAGAAAATTTGCTGTTTACTACTATTATTATTATTATTATTTTGGCAACAGTTTAGATTAGGTACTCCAAAAATGCATGACTTACTAATTTACTCTTAAGTCCAGTAACATGACTTTAACAAAGGCTTCTTTTGGTCATCATAACACTTATAAAGCATCAGTAAAGTGTTTATTCACATCTGCAATGTGACCCCCTATTTAAACTTTGGAGTGGTGGTCTGAGGTGGTTTAACTGAGACACATTTCTCTTGATATTTCATATTCAGTATTTGCAATGGTGATGGACAGGTTGACAGACGAGATTAGACAGGAGTCCCCGTGGACTATGATGTTTGCTGATGACATTGTGATCTGTAGCGATAGTAGGGAGCAGGTTGAGGAGACCCTGGAGAGGTGGAGATATGATCTAGAGAGGAGAGGAATGAAGGTCAGTAGGAACAAGACAGAATACGTGTGTGAATGAGAGGGAGGTCAGTGGAATGGTGAGGATGCAGGGAGTAGAGTTGGCGAAGGTGGATGAGTTTAAATACTTGGGATCAACAGTACAGAGTAATGGGGATTGTGAAAGAGAGGTAAAGAAGAGAGTGCAGGCAGGGTGGAATGGGTGGAGAAGAGTGTCAGGAGTGATTTGTGACAGACGGGTATCAGCAAGAGTGAAAGGGAAGGTCTACAGGATGGTAGTGAGACCAGCTATGTTATATGGGTTATATACGGTGGCACTGACCAGAAAGCAGGAGACAGAGCTGGAGGTAGCAGAGTTAAAGATGCTAAGATTTGCACTGGGCGTGACGAGGATGGACAGGATTAGAAATAAGGACATTAGAGGGTCAGGTCAAGTTGGACGGTTGGGAGACAAAGTCAGAGAGGCGAGATTGCATTGGTTTGGACATGTGCAGAGGAGAGATGCTGGGTATATTGGGAGAAGGATGTTAAGGATAGAGCTGCCAGGGAAGAGGAAAAGAGGAAAGCCTAAGAGAAGGTTTATGGATGTGGTGAGAGAGGACATGCAGGTGATGGGTGTAACAGAACAAGATGCAGAGGACAGGAAGAGATGGAAAAAGATGATCCGCTATGGCAACCCCGAACAGGAGCAGCCAAAAAAAGAAGATATAGAAGAAGTGTAAGGCCTGTGAATCTTTCATATGAACAAGTCATTTGACTATCACGTCAATGTGCCATACTGCACAGAGATGAATAACCAATCTACAGAAGTTTTCTAAGCGTTATGAAGACCAAAAGAAGCCTTTGTTAAGGTCCTGCTACATAAAAGTAAATGCAAAACCTAAACTAAAGGGTTACCCACTATTCTTTATCCAAGGCAGCTCAAAACATGTGAAACTGAACTGGTTCATTTCTGTTGTTATTTCAATTGGAGGTGAAGTGACTTGCTTATGGTCACACAGTGTCACACAGTAGCAGCATTTGAACTCACAACCTCAAGGTTTGAAGCCCAAAGCCTTAACCACCAGGCATTATCACATAGAAGCTTATTTATGCAGTTAGCCCTTTGACAGATTACTAGAAGGACCATCACTTACACTTGCTGTTCACCTCTGGGAAAATCCTGGAGAAGCTTAGGCTGTGTACTAAAAATCACAAAACACTTGAATCTCTGTTTTTCTCTGTCGCTCACCAAAACTCATTTGGCTCTTCCATTATTCCTGTTCCTATCACATTAATATTTTTTTCGGGGCTGAGTTACCAGGATGAAGATGTCCAGCCACTCCTCATCACTTTGGTCTGCATGGTGGAGTAAACCTGAATAGTTATACAGCGACAAACTGCCACCGAGTTTGGTTATAATAAGCCAGAGAAAGCCGCCTTGTTAGACCGGTCACTTTTGAGTGTTTATTTAAAGAGTTGTTGCTTTTTTGACTTTTTTAGGTTTATTTTCAGCTCTTTAATTCAAGTCAGTGATTTATATATTTCAATTATACCTTGGCTGCTAAACCTCCCATTTTGCTCGACACATCCTGTTCTTGGACACCAAGAATAAAGTGCCGCTGCTTGCTTTGGCTTTGCTCTCATACAGATCTGCCACCTACATAAAGCCACAGTCCCTTCTCAGAGGTGTCATCCATTGCACTACCATCCTAATAGCTAAAGCTATGGACTGAAAACACAAGGCTGTCAGTTCAATTCACTTGTAAAAAGTATTGACACAGCTCTGAGCTCTGAAACTGCTCCAAGATCACTAATGTCTTCAAATCTTGGCGTGAAATAGTAACTTGACAAGAACACATTACAATTCCTTCACACACTAATGAATAAAATGAACGGGAGAAAATGATGATTAAGAGTGGCCAAAACAAATCAAATTATAAAATTAAGAGAACTGTGGGCCAATCTGCAGCTCTGCTCCATTTTCGTACCTGCCTATCCAGTAGAAACTTCTTCATCCTCCTCTTCATCTTTTCCCACTTCTATGTGCTTGATCAGCCTTCTCCAAACAGCTCGGGCCTGTTTCTCCTCACCAGTTAAGCCCTTTTCCTTCAGATCCTCTTTTACTTTATCCACCCACCTCCAGTTTGGCTTTCCCTGCTTTCTCTTCCCCTGGACTTCCATTCCCATCACTCTTTTGCCCACATATTCCTTATTTCTCCTCATTAGCCTACATGTCCATTCCACTTCAACCTACTTTCCTGTACTTTCTTAGATATTCCTCCCACTTTTGTTGTACCTCTGCTTGTCTCATTTCTTATTCTGTTCTTTCCTGTAACTCTACACATCCATCTCAACCTTCTCATTTCTGCCACATCTAGCTTCTTCTCCTGTGCGCCCTTTACTGTCCACTTCTCGGCTCCAGACATCATTGCTGGTCTTACCACTGTCTTTAAAACCTTACCTTTAACCTTCTCCTTAGGTCGTGAATCACACAGTACTTCTGATACCTTCTTCTAATTGTTCCATCCACACTGCACTCTATGGGTTATCGCGGCATCTGATTTTTTATCTATGGGCTACCACTGATCCTAGATATTTAAATGTCTCCACTCTTTTCAGTAGACAGACAGACAGACAGACAGACAGACAGACAGACAGACAGACAGACAGATAGATAGATAGATAGATAGATAGATAGATAGATAGATAGATAGATAGATAGATAGATAGATAGATAGATAGATACTTTATTAATCCCAAGGGCAAATTCACACAATAAAAAAGAGAAAAATAAAAGTAGAAAAATAAAGTCATACACGGAGCTGCTAAAAAGGCTGCCACTCTCGGCGGCACCTGAGTCATGATCCCAGTAGCTCACCTTTCAGGCCAACTTCTGAAACGTGATCATCATTAAACCTCATATATTCTGTCTACTTCCTATTTAACTTTAATCCTGTATCTTCCAAAGCCCTTCTCCATTCTTTCCAACTTCATCTCCACTGTATGTTTTCTGGTGTTTCACAACTCTGCACAAGGGGATTTTGTCTTGTATCCCATGACTCAACACATTCATAACTAGATCAAAGAGTTAAGACTTAAAGACTTAAAGAAGATCCCTGGTGCAGACCTCCTCTAACTGGGATCTTGTCTCTGTGAAGACCCAGGGGTGCACCTGCCACTCCAATCCGACACAAATAGACAACTACACCAGCTCAGTGTTTATAGAAAGGCAGCCAGACACACAAAGCAGTCTCCAAGGACTGGTACCAACAAGTCAAAAGTACAGTGAAACTCCTTCCTTTTCCTCCAGAGCCTTCTCTCCTTCACAGGCAAGTCTCATCAGCGTTATCTTCCAACTCTGACTCCTCTTGGGAGGCGGCCGGCTCCTTTTTAAAGCATACCCGGGAGAAACTCCAGGTGGTTCATTAAGGAGGTCTGGAATTGCTCCCAGGTGCATCTGAGGCACAAAGTAGGGCTCAACAGCTCCTGCATTTCCCACAGCTCCCCCTTGCAGCATCCATGGATCCCAACAGGGCTGTGCTGGCAAACAGTAATTCCCACACAGTCCTGCAGGAATCTGAGATGGCGTCTCAACTCAAGGGGACTGCCAAATAACAGTTTGGGGAATAGAGAGCATCCCCCGGAAGTCCTTTCCAACTGTCCTTCTGTCTCGGAGGCATCCAAGCTGGGTAATGGTGCTGGCCACCATCTGTCACATCTCTTCCCCAAGCACTGCTTTTAACCCGAGTCCTTACTCTGTCATACATATCCTGGACAATCCTCACACACTTCTCTACTACTCCTTTCTCTCTAATGCTCCTCCAGATCCCTTGACATGGCACTCCATCATAAGCCTTCTCCAAATTATCCATCCATTCATCCATCCATTTTCCAACCCGCTGAATCCGAACACAGGTCCCCAGGTCTCCCAACTGCGAGGCAGCATCACTACCCACTGCGCCACCATGCCGCCCGTCTCCAAATCAATAAATGCCATATGCAAACCTTTCTGTTTTTCTCGATACTTCTCTATGAACTGTCTCAATGCAAAGGTGTTCATCTCCTTTGGCATAAAACCAAAAGTAGACAAGAAGAAAGCTTATGGCAGAATTGACTTAAGGGTCCATCCATCCATTATCCAACCCACTGAATCCGAACACAGGGTCACGGGGGTCTGCTGGAGCCAATCCCAGCCAACACAGGGCACAAGGCAGGAACCAATCCCGGGCAGGGTGCCAACCCACCGCAGGACACACACAAACACACACTAGGGCCAATTTAGAATCGCCAATCCACCTAACCTGCATGTCTTTGGACTGTGGGAGGAAACCAGAGTGCCCGGAGGAAACCCATGCAGACACAGGGAGAACATGCAAACTCCACGCAGGGAGGACCCGGGAAGCGAACCCAGGTCCCCAGGTCTCCCAACTGTGAGGCAGCAGCGCTTCCCACTGCGCCACCTTGCCACCCTTCTCCAAATCAATAAATGCCATATGCAAACCTTTCTGTTTTTCTCGATACTTCTCTATAAGTAGACAAGAAGAAAGCTTATGGCAGAATTGATTTAAGGGTCCATCCATCCATTATCCAACCCACTGAATCCGAACACAGGGTCACGGGGGTCTGCTGGAGCCAATCCCAGCCAACACAGGGCACAAGGCAGGAACCAATCCCGGGCAGGGTGCCAACCCACCGCAGGACACACACAATCACACACTAGGGCCAATTTAGAATCGCCAATCCACCTAACCTGCATGTCTTTGGACTGTGGGAGGAAACCGGAGCACCCGGATGAAACCCACGCAGACACGGGGAGAACATGCAAACTCCACGCAGGGAGGACCCAGGAAGCGAACCCGGGTCCCCAGGTCTCCCAACTGCGAGGCAGCATCACTACCCACTGCGCCACCATGCTGCCCGTCTCCAAATCAATAAATGCCATATGCAAACCTTTCTGTTTTTCTCGATACTTCTCTATGAACTGTCTCAATGCAAAGGTGTTCATCTCCTTTGGCATAAAACCAAAAGTAGACAAGAAGAAAGCTTATGGCAGAATTGACTTAAGGGTCTCCAAAAGTATTTGATCCAGCACATCACTGAAGGTTGGCATCAGTAAGAACATAAAAAGATGGATTTTAAATTGGTTGATTGGCGGGACAGACAAGAGGGGAGTGCTGCATATAGTGCCCTGTGGAGTCCCTTGGGGGGTCTCTCCCTGAACTGCTACTTTTTGCAATTTATATTAATGACATTAGTTAGTAAGCCTGGTAAGCTCACACACTACACTAAAACTGGAGGAATATTAAAAATTGAGGGTATAGCAAAACAATTCTAGTTTTCAAAACTGTGTGAAAACTTTGGAGAATGCCTTTTAATGAAGAAATGTTTGATGTACTACTTGTACGAAAAAGAAGCCCAAATTACAAGTCCAATATGGGAGACACCATCTTACAGAAAGCGACTTCTGACAAGGATTTGCGGTTTATGTTGACGCAACATTCTCGTCATCCGCACAATGTTCAGCAGCATTTCAAAGGCAAATAAAATATTTGATTATATTTTAAAAACTTGACTCTGAATCAAGGGGCATAATGGTCAAACTATATAATGCACAAGTGAGTATCGTGCGTAGCTCTGGTCACCACACAACAAGGAAGACAAAGCAGCACTTGAAGCTGTGCAGAGGGGACATGTGACAGACTCAGGGAACTAAACCTGCTTAGTCTCAAGAAGAGGAGGCCATGGAGACCTAATTCTCATCTTCAAAAACCTCAACGGCATTGTTACGTCAGATTGAGCACAATTGTTTAAACTAAATATCAACATACACAAGGACAGCAGAAGAAATTAAAGGGAAGTGGATTTAAAAATGAAGCCTTAACAAAAAGAACCATGGGAATCTGGAATAAACTACCGAGTCACCTAGCTGAAACGGACATCTCCACAACTAGACCACTTAGCGATTAGCTAACCAAACAAGCTTGATGGACTCAATGGTCTCCTTTCATTTATCACAATTCTTGTGCTCTTATTTTCAGTGTAGAGTTGAGAATTTGCCTAACATGCACACCTTTGGGAGGAAAACCTGAAGAAGCGAAAGAGAACATGAAAACTCAAGCACACTGGGATTCAGTCCGACCTTACTGGAGCTGCTAGGCAGCAATGCAATGCTAATGTCTTTTCCACCAAACCAGCAAGGTGACATAAATTATTTTATCTTGAAAGGCCCCAAAACATCTGAGACAAGACAATTCTGTCGTAAATGGTGACCTAAGCCCAGACAACAAAGGGTGGCATTCATCATTGATTTGCTCTGTCAGGCACGCGGGTCCTTAACAGATAAAACTGGCAGACCGCAAGTCCTTGATAGAGGGACCGAGGTCAGTGGAACAGTAAGAGATTCCGACACAGAAATGTAACTTGATAAAAAATGCAATTTATTGTGCAATAAATGGCGAAAACAGTCACAAAGTTGTGCATTGGAAAAAGGCAAAAAAAAAACAAGAATATCCTGTAAAAAGTGCACCCATCCAATTGTTCCCTCAGGGTCCTTCTCTCAAATACAGATTCATATTATTAACAGACTCCTGTTCTCAAGCAACAGCGTACGTCCTCCTGCTCACCTAGCTTATTCTCCCTTTCCACTTCCCCGATTGGCTTTCATAAGTTCTCCCAGCAATCAGCTGACAATGGACCTGGACAGCCATCCCCCTGTCCCACGTCTCGTGCACCTTTAAACCTGGGAGCTATCCGTGCGCGCGTGCTCACCTGATCACCAGATGGCGCTAGCTCTCACCCACGCACACCTCCCAACACCCGCACTGGTCCTCCTCAACCACCATCACCAAACAAAAACCATCGCAAACACAAACACAGCCCTCAAAGACCCATCACCGGGCAACATCTCGCTGCCTCGAAGCCCCCGAGGACACGGACAAGCAGCCGCTGATTCAACTCTCCGAGAGCCTGTCAAGGAGAGATGCCACCAACACCATCCAAAATCCTTCTAAGACGTGCCACTCAGTGACCACCGACACTGTCCCACACCCCCCCACGAGCACCGGAATGTGCCATTTCTCAAAGTTTAATTATAATACCACGGATGAACAAGGCACAGTTAATTATACTCATTAGGACACCTCTGGGAGGAACCAGAAACTGTCCTGCATGAAGCTGATAAGGCCTTATAAATACCTACATTGTGCTGAAGGGAGTTGCATCTTCACATGCTCCTGTGTCTGTTTCCTCAGGTAAGTAAGTGTTGCTCTGGGTATAAAATTAAATAGCAAGCAAGGTTCATGCTGGTGCCACATCCAGGGTTCCGAAAGGCCCTGAAATGTATAAGCAGGATAGAAATGTCAGGATGGATAATTATTTGTGTAGTTTGTGACTTGTTTATGCACTGCAAAACTCCCTTAAACATGTCAATGTACAGGAGTGAGAAGTCAAGCAAAATGACACCTTTTATTGGCTAACTAAAAAGATTACAATATGCAGACTTTTGAGGATGCAACTCAGGCCTCTTCTTCTGGCAAGATGTAATACAGAACCTGGAGTTCCCTGTGCTTATATGGACACCAGGACAGATGCAACATTGGAAAACCTTTAAGTGAGACATCTTAAATGTAAAAAAATTAATAGACCTCTTCAGGCTAAGATTCATTAGGCAAGAGAGGAGAACAATGTATAGGCAAGATCTTTTGATGATATAACTGTCCTACAAAGTCTTTTGATGTGTCTGATGAGTTTTTCAATACAATGTAAATCTGTGGTCAGTCCGAGAGATGCAAACAGACCTCATATCTGGCCATAAAACTCTTGTCTCTATTCAAACCATCATGTTGTAACATAAAGGTGTCATTTGGCTTGACTTCACACTACATTCATAATGGCTAACATGGTACAACACCCTAATACTACTTAAACATGTCAAAATAGGCCGAGTCATCTCTGGAAATTCATTGTTCAACAATCAAAGCTGAATTGGAATTCTTCCATAAAACCCTGTGCTCCTCTCTCTCCATCCACCCATCCATCCATCCATCCATCCATCCATCCATCCATCCATCCATCCATCCTCTTCCGCTTATCCAAGATCAGGTTGTGGGGGCAGCAGCTTGAGCAGAGATGCCCAGACTTCTCTCTCCGCGGCCACTTCTTCTAGCTCTTCCGGGGGAATCCTGAGGCGTTCCCTGGCCAGCCGAGAGACATAGTCCCTCCAGCGTGTCCTGGGTCTTCCCCGGGGCCTCCTCCTGGTTAGACATGCCTGGAACACCTCACCAGGGAGGCATCCTGATCAGATGCCCGAACCACCTCATCTGACTCCTCTCGATGCGGAGGAGCAGCGGCTCTACTCTGAGTGCCTCCCAAATGACTGAACTTCTCACTCTATCTTTAAGGGAAAGCCCAGACACCCTGCGGAGGAAACTCATTTCAGCCGCTTGTATTCGCGATCTCGTTCTTTCGGTCACTACCCACAGCTCATGACCATAGGTGAGGGTAGGAACATAGATCGACTGGTAAATTGAGAGCTTTGCCTTTTGGCTCAGCTCCTTTTTCACCACAACAGACCGATGCAGAGCCCGCATCACTGTGGACGCCATACCGATCCGCCTGTTGATCTCACACTCCATTCTTCCCTGACTCGTGATCAAGACCCCGAGATACTTGAACTCCTCCACTTGGGGCAGGATCTCGCTCCCAACCCTGAGAGGGCACTCCACCCTTTTCCGGCTGAGGACCATGGTCTCGGATTTAGAGGTGCTGATTGTCATCCCAGCCGCTTCACACTCAGCTGTGAACTGATCCAGAGAGAGCTGAAGATCACAGCCTGATGAAGCAAACAGGACAACATCATCTGCAAAAAGCAGTGACCCAATCCTGAGCCCACCAAATCGAACCCCCTCAACGCCCTGGCTGTGCCTTGAAATTCTGTCTATAAAAGTTATGAACAGAATCGGTGACAAAGGGCAGCCCTGGCAGAGTTTAACTCTAATCCGGAAACGGGCTCGACTTACGGCTGGCAATGTGGACCAAGCTCTGACACTGGTTGTACAGGGACCGAACAGCCCTTATCAGGGCTCTCTCACCTGTATGTATTAGAAATAAAGACTGAAAATCGGATCATTGAGAAAACCCCTCATTGAGCAAAACTACAGACCTACAGGCCCAGACTGCATGAAGGAGCACCAAACATCAGACAGAATAAAAATCAAAGCCACTGACAGCTTGATGTCTGACAGATTTATTGTCTCACAACCTGAAGCAGGGAAAGCATCAGAGTTCTTCTATCACACCTGGAGTCCATGTCTGATCAAACTGGAAAAAGAAAAAAAAAGATGGCTATATGTCATCAAAATGATGGTAGACCCCAATGACACCCCAATCCCCCCCAAACCCCCCCCAAGGCTGCTACTCTGGGCTTCAGGAAGATTACACAAAACATCTGTGATTTAAATATGCATTTAACATTGTGAAAAACAGTCATTCTAATCGGGATGTGGGATGAAATAACCTACACTGACAATGGGAGAACATGCAAACTCTACAAAGGCAGTGACCAGGTTGACTGGAGCTATTTAGGTAGCAGGACTAACCACTGTGCCACTCCACAGATGCCTGTTATGCCACCGAAACAGTCTCAATATAATCATTCATCCATTTTACAAACCTGCTTAATCTAAGTAGCGTCACAGGGGAACTGGAGCCAGTTCTGGCAAGCATCGGGTACAAGACAAGATCAATCTATGGCCCGGGTGGCACCCGCACATTAACAGACACATCAGGGGTCAATTTAACTAACCTGCATGTTTATGAACTCGGGGAGCAAACATGCAGATGGCACACAGAGGGGACCCCAGACTGTGCCACCACGCTACTCTCAATATAATTCACGAGGGAGAGACCTTCATGGAAGATCTACCATATTGCTAAACTCAAAGGTGAACCTTCATGCTTCAAAGAAGAAAGAATGGGGTACGAGTGAAGTATGCCCACCCATTCATTTTCACAATCTGCTTTTTCCAGAATGGCAAGACTATTCACATCCACTTTCTAAGCTGCTCATACGGTTCAGAGTAGTGGGTAGTGTGGGCCTCTCTTGTCAGTAATGGGTACCAACCCTGACGTGACACTCACCAGGCTGGAATTTGTACGCAGAATCCTGGAGCTGTACCACAAGCACGCCTTAAACATGCTAATGAGTTTGAATCCTGTGCCCAGCCATTGCATACACATTGTCTGAATGTTCTCCACATGCTTGTGTGGCTCCTGTGCTTTTCCTGGCCCATTCACACTTGAGTATTATTACTATTACTTGGCCGATGCCATTATTCAAGGCAAGGTGTAATATTTGAGACACAATTGGTTCTATTTCTTGTTTTGTTGTTCCCAATTGGAGCACAGGCAGATGAAGTGACTTGCTCGTGGTCACACAGTGTCAGCAGCAGTATTGGAATCCACAGCCTCAGGGTTTAAAGTCCAAGGCCTCACTCACTACATGACACACTCTGTTAGAGCTGGCCCAGATTAAGTGGCTGTGTGCAGATAGGACCTCTGGGGTTGTACGCCAGCAGCACTACCCAGTGTGCCACCATAGCATCAGACAGTTATGTTGCACCACCATACCAGTTTTATTGTCCCAATTATCAATCATTCAGATAAAAGCATGACATTCATTCCTCATTCACTGCTTTGAAGATCCTCATGAGCGGCCCATAATGTTCATTCATTCATGGCAGGAGATGGAAGGTTCTCGAGGACTGAACAGACAGTGAGGTCGCCTTTGGATACCTTAATGAAAGGATTAAGGAGAGCAAGCGAGTGAGCGAACAAGCGTGAGGGGGCGGAGAAAGTGCCCAGACGAGCAGGCCCAGCTGCGATTACCCCCAAACGTGCACCCCCACCAACATCTGGTAATCCTTTCCAACACATAGACGAGTCAGGCAGAGGTGTCGTGTTGCCTGGAGTTGTGTTTCAGACAAAGCTACAAAAAAAAAAAAAAAAAAAAAAAACAAAGAATGACTAAGTTTAATTTTTCTTCATGCTTAATTCCAACAATTAAAAAAAAACAAAAGCCCAAATGTCAAGTGCTAACCAATTTGTGATCTCCCAGACGACTCGTCATTTTCCAAAAGTAGCCGACGTCTCATGGTCCTTATAAAATGCCCAGCAGCCAGTCTAGCCCTCTCTGAGGCAGATCATCACCAGACATTTCAGATAGAAGTAGACAGCCAGGAGGATGATCATTCCGCTGCTCAGTCCCTGAGGTGGCCTCTTAGCAGGGGGGCTCCTAGGCTGTAAAGGAGGACCTATGTAAATGTGTCAGGAATTGAACATGACCTGTAGCCTGGCTGGTGGCCATCAAGGTAGTCAAAAGGAGCAAAACTGCTGGCTCGCTAGGCTCCAAGAAAACGCAGAAGAATTCATTTGGAATGAGACGGGCTTGCGGATTTACGAGAGCCGACTGAACTCCCAGAACACCCAAGTAAATCTGAACAAACCGGTGAATCATTCAGCACATTGTCTAGTGTGTTGAAAAACGGTGGCCTAAAACTCATTACTTTTAAAAATTTTACATTCAAAGTAACTTACAAATAAATACACATTTTTGCGACGATCATTCCATCCACAAGGGTTGCTTGCTTAGATAACAGAATGATTCTTCCAAAAATCTTCTGTAGACCTTGTCTAACACACGTCAACTACATACCTGCAAAATCTGCCCCTAATTCTTGTGCAGATATGCAGTTCCTGTTAAATTCCACTAGACGTCCTCAAGGTCTCTAAGCAGAGTAATTTCACTGGATCAGCTTAATCATTATGGAAACATCCATCCATCCATCCATTATCCAACCCGCTGAATCCGAACACAGGGTCACGGGGGTCTGCTGGAGCCAATCCCAGCCAACACAGGGCACAAGGCAGGAACCAATCCCGGGCAGGGTGCCAACCCACCGCAGATTATGGAAACATAACATTTCAAATTCTTAAGATCTGTTTCCCCAATTCAGGGTGGCAGGGTTGGCCCAGTGCCCACTGTTGAGGAGCACACGTGAGTACAAGGCATGAGCCTGCTCTGGACATTGGTCACTCAGGCACACACCCACACTCACACTGCACCGGCATTAGAGATGCCAGTTAGGTGGACTTGTTTGTCTTTGAGCTGTGGGAGGAAAACTGAAGTGCCAGGAGACACGAACGCCGACTTCAGGAGAATATGCACATTTAACCAGGTGAAATAAATTAGGTCTGACAAAACCCTAAACCCTAAGCCTAACCCTAACTTTTTTGTTCACTAAATTCCTTCAACAGGTCAGCCTCATATGGGCCCCTTTTCACCTAAGGATGCTCTTTCTTGCTCTTCTTTATTTGGCGACTAGTGCTGTTCTGTCTTTTTGACCAAATTATACAGATCTGCTCCAGCAGTGGTGTAACTAGAGGAGTGGTTTCCAACCCCAGTCCTGAGGATTACTATGGCTACCAGGTTTCGTTCCAACAAGTTTCACAATTACTGACTCATTTTCCCTCTAATTGACCCCATTGTTTAATTTAGAAATATTCATGTTTTTGCCATAGTTTCTTAACTCTCTTTTGTCATTTTCTTTCTACTAATTCACCCTTTTCTGTGAAGTTTGTTTCCTTAATTGTTTCCTAATAATGACAAAATAACAAATGGTAAAGACAGGTAACACGGGTGTCCTATATGAAAGTGAGAAAATCGACATATGAGAGGAGATCATTCGGGCCATGAGGCTCATTTGTTTAGCTAAGAGCTAAGCTGTCCTAATATCTCATCCAGACATGTTCTGCTTCAACTCCATGTCTCAGTAGTTTGTTTCAGATTCCAACAACTTTTTGCGTAAAAAAGTACTGTCTGGCTTCAGTCCTAAAGGCAACTCTCCTTAAATTTCATCGAATGCTAAAATGCTGCAGTTAGCACAGGGTCAGACCTGTTAGTGTGGTCACTACAAAAAAAATAGAATTCCTGGAAAAGCAGAAAGAGGATCGTAATATTGATGATGATGACAAAAAGCTTAGAAACCATAATATGAATCACTTTCTTGTACGCAAACCTTTTTAATGATTTAGTTTTGAATATTTTGTTAAAATATCAAATGCTATGGGTTTTCCCCGTTGTGAAAGGAACTTGAACCTCGATCTTAGTCTTAATCGACAGCTTATGAAGTGACACGTGTAACACAACCAAAGAATCGTGGAACGGGCTACCTCAGTCATGCGTGCAATCAGGCTTCTGATCCTTCTCATGTCAAATGGTGATGCAGCCACGTGCCATGGCTGACAGGAAAAGCAAAGGAGTGTCGGCATGCAGCATTTAGAGGGGAAAAAAACTGCAGTAACTTCTGCTCAAAGTGAAACACATTGCACAGGCCGTTTGACCATTTTAAGCGTAAACTCTAAGTGCAGCAGAAAGTCATACACGACCAAAGAACAGGAGGTGTGAGCTTCCTCTGTCACATTATTGGGCTTTGGGTCATGCAAGAGCTGGTGTGGACATGAGACAAGGCTACCAAGAAAAAAACAAGCGGGCAGCCACACAGCATGTCTGTCAGGAGCAGCACCGTGGTGACACTGGCTGGCAGTCGAGGACATTGCAGAGTGATAAGAGTGTTACAAGTTTAATTATTAAGGAACCATGCTTTTGTCATACGTGCCAGGGGTTTTAATGGCTCCTCTATTCCTTTAGCACATAAAACTTAATCTTGGCAGCTTCAGTCGGTGAAGATTTCAAAGCTTTGGAGTCAGGCTCATTTTGTGCCTAGTCCTCACTGAAGCCCTGAGACCTAGTTTTTGAATAAAAAATAGTTTTAAACATTTTGTAAATAAAAAACTAGGGGGCTCTTCCCCCTGTTCGCTTTGTTCACCAACCCCTGGAGGGCGCTACTCACTAGCCACTTCACGGCTCTGCCGCTCGCGTATGGGGAAACAGATGTACAATTTAAACAGATTGTTATTTTCATGGGAATTGTTACATATGCATAATAGAACTATTTTACATTACAGCGAGTAATTAACCATAGTAAAAAATTGTAAAATGTAATAAACTGAAAGAAAATGATGTTTCATGTTGCGTTAGAGGTATTTGTTGCGTTATACATTTTTGAATTAACTTTCCATCAATATCACATTGAATTTTGATTCCGTGTTTGGACTTACATCGTGACGATGAAACGTATAACTGCCCGTGAGTGCATATCGTTTCTTTCTCTCTAATAAATAAACCGACTTTTTCGAATGTTTGTCCCCGTGTATTTGTTAATTGTCATATCAAAAGCTATTCTAACAGGAAACTGTAAAAGTTTTAATATGATTGGCATATCGGCGGCACGGTGGCGCAGTGGGTAGAGCTGCTGCCTCACAGTTGAGAGACCTGGGGACCTGGGTTCGCTTCCTGGGTCCTCCCTGCGTGGAGTTTGCATGTTCTCCCCGTGTCTGTGTGGGTTTCCTCCGGGCGCTCCGGTTTCCTCCCACAGTCCAAAGACATGCTGGTTAGGTGGATTAGCGATTCTAAATTGGCCCTAGTGTGTGCTTGGTGTGTTTGTGTGTGTCCTGTGGTGGGTTGGCACCCTGCCCGGGATTGGTTCCTGCCTTGTTGGCTGGGATTGGCTCCAGCAGACCCCTGTGTTCGGATTCAGCGGGATGGAAAATGGATCTCCTTTGGTGTCTAATGTTATCCACAGAAGATATATTACATTACCTTTCTTGTTGCATGTTAAAATTTTACATGTGAGAATTGTTCAACCAGATTTGAATACAACTAATCTTGTCTTATTGCATACTCCATCACTCATACATAAACTACACAATAACATTACGATACATCCTTCTTTCAACAGTAATTCGGCTGGTGGAAGACCGGATGGTGTTAACGGTTGTAGATATTTTACGGGATATTGTAAGTTGATGTTTTCATCTTACGCACCATCACCACCAACTGTTTCAGCAAGACTATTGATGCACATTTAACCAGTTTGCCGTGTAATCGTTCAACAATTTTCACGTTAATTCGTTTGACTTCATCATTTCTCGGTGCTACGATTGCCCGTGTACTCATTTCTTCTGTTGATAACCCTTCAGGATGAAATTCTTCTATAAGATTTGGACATAATAAGTCTTCTTTTATTGGGAACTTAAAGTGAGGAAAACGTAAAAATTTATAAGAGCTGAAAGCACAGGAACTGTGTCTGACAAAAGCATTCACACAAATGAGAGTTGAGAGGACTGTGGGCATGGGCCATTAACTGGAAATGGTTGAGAGGAGGGCGGGACCCCCTCTACCAACTTGAAAAAAATCTCTTGGCAATACTCTTGTCGCGTCCCAAGATTTTCTTTTAGACTTAATTATAAAGGAACCATATATTTGTCATTTGCTCCAAGGGTTTTTACATTTTTCCCTCTCCCTTTAGTGTATAAAATTCAGTCTTGGCAAATTTAGCGACCACCTCAAAGCCTGCTTTTCGAATCTGGGGCCAGGCTGACTTTGCATCTAGGCCTCATTGAAGCTTTCAGACCTATTTTTTTTTTTTTTTTTTAAAGCTTGTTTTAAATATTTTGCTAATAAAATATTTAATTTTTAAGGAACCACATTTTTGTCATTCAGGGGTTTTAAAAGTTTCCCCCTCCTTTTAGTGCATAAAATTCAGATTTGGCATCTTCAGTCGGTGAGCCTGCTTCTCAAGTTTGGGGCTAGGCTCATTTTGTGTCCAGCCCTCAGGTGAACTTTGGTGCCTAAGTTTTGAATAATGGCCTGATGTTTGAGTTTTGTGAACCAGCAAATCCTAACAAAAGGAAAAGACTATTAAGAACCAAACATTTCTACATTTCTTGTGCGTGTAAATCTCACACTACTGCTCTTTTCTAAATGCACAGTAAGAGAAGAGAAAAAGACCAGCTAATCAAACAATGAGATCAATTAGAAGGAAAATGACTCACTTGGTTGTGAAACTGAGTGGAACAAAAGGCTCCAGACACAGGGATCCCACAGGACTGAACATGGAAACCACTAAACTAGAGTGTTATTGTTATAGTAACATATTTGCATCTTTCTATATGATATAGATTTTATTTCTAAGAATGAGACTCTTTTTAATAACCTCTGCAGTTCAGTGATGGCCTTATAACTAGTATTTCTCTAAACAGTACTTGGCACATGAGAGTCACATAAGTTAAAAATGTTACAGTCCAAGAATTCACGGCAAATGTTTTAAATACAAATGCAGAATACAAAAAAACACAACACTAGAATAGTAAGGTCAAAAGGTATCAGCAACAGAGTTCTAAACTGAATATCGAAAAAAACAGAGTTCACCTGCTACACACAGTTGCTATTAACACACTTAGTCTAATGTGTCCAATGTGTCCAATCGTCACACACCTCCCTGTCAGCAGTAATACGTCCGCAGCAGTGGATGTGATTGTTGGTCATCTCTGACACTTCTGTGGTGCATACAGGTAAGACAGCAGCCATTTTAACAATGCTATAAAATGACCACAGATAACCAGGTCAGTTCAAACATGTTTGCGACAACTTAACTCCATGTCATATAAGATGACTGTTCAATCATAGCCTTAATTTACATAATCTTAGTGAGTTGGAGACAGTCAAATGTGAGCTCCTGTGAAGCCGGTCACCTACAGTGCATCCGGAAAGTATTCACAGCACATCACTTTTTCCACATTTTGTTATATTATAGCCTTATTCCAAAATGGATTAAATTCATTTTTTTCCTCAGAATTCTACACACAACACTCCATAAAGACAACGTGAAAAAGGTTTACTTGAGGTTTTTGCAAATTTATTAAAAATAAAAAAACTGAGAAATCCCATGTACATAAGTATTCACAGCCTTTGCTCAATACTTTGCACCTTTGGCAGCAATTACAGCCTCAAGTCTTTTTGAATATGATGCCACAAGCTTGGCACACCTATCCTTGGCCAGTTTCGCCCATTCCTCTTTGCAGCACCTCTCAAGCTCCATCAGATTGGATGGGAAGCGTCGGTGCACAGCCATTTTAAGATCTCTCCAGAGATGTTCAATCGGATTCAAGTCTGGGCTCTGGCTGGGCCACTCAAGGACATTCACAGAGTTGTCCTGAAGCCACTCCTTTGATATCTTGGCTGTGTGCTTAGGGTCGTTGTCCTGCTGAAAGATGAACCATCGCCCCAGTCTGAGGTCAAGAGCGCTCTGGAGCAGGTTTTCATCCAGGATGTCTCTGTACATTGCTGCAGTCATCTTTCCCTTTATCCTGACTAGTCTCCCAGTTCCTGCCACTGAAAAACATCCCCACAGCATGATGCTGCCACCACCATGCTTCACTGTAGGGATGGTATTGGCCTGGTGATGAGCGGTGCCTGATTTCCTCCAAACGTGATGCCTGGCATTTACACCAAAGAGTTCAATCTTTGTCTCATCAGACCAGAGAATTTTCTTTCTCATGGTCTGAGAGTCCTTCAGGTGCCTTTTGGCAAACTCCAGGCAGGCTGCCATGTGCCTTTTACTAAGGAGTGGCTTCCGTCTGGCCACTTTACCATACAGGCCTGATTGGTGGATTGCTGCAGAGATGGTTGTCCTTCTGGAAGGTTCTCCTCTCTCCACAGAGGACCTCTGGAGCTCTGATAGAGTGACCATCGGGTTCTTGGTCACCTCCTTGACTAAGGCCCTTCTCCCCTGATCGCTCAATTTAGATGGTAGGCCAGCTCTAGGAAGAGTTCTGGTGGTTTCGAACTTCTTCCACTTATGGATGATGGAGGACACTGTGCTCATTAGGACCTTCAAAGCAGCAGAAAGTTTTCTGTAACCTTCTCCAGATTTGTGCCTCGAGGCAATCCTGTCTCGGAGGTCTACAGACAATTCCTTTGACTTCATGCTTGGTTTGTGCTCTGACATGAACTGTCAACTGTGGGACCTTATATAGACAGATGTGTGCCTTTCCAAATCATGTCCAGTCAACTGAATTTACCACAGGTGGACTCCAGTTAAGCTGCAGAAACATCTCAAGGATGATCAGGGGAAACAGGATGCACCTGAGCTCAATTTCGAGCTTCATGGCAAAGGCTGTGAATACTTATGTACATGTGCTTTCTCAATTTTTTTATTTTTAATAAATTTGCAAAAATCTCAAGTAAACTTTTTTCACGTTGTCATTATGGGGTGTTGCGTGTAGAATTCTGAGGGGAAAAAATGAATTTAATCCATTTTGGAATAAGGCTGTAACATAACAAAATGTGGAAAAAGTGATGCGCTGTGCATACTTTCTGGATGCACTGTACCTACCTGAAATTTACAAAGAATGGAAAAAGACGTAAGGACAAAGTCAGTAAAGCCAAATGAAATGACATTGAAGACAAGGCAGACCCATTTAATGCTCCACCATTCATTAACTGATATTTAAATCCATGGGGGCGTTATCCTTGGCATAAATAATAGCAACACCTAGATGCTTTATTTTTACATTTTCCTCTAGAAGACTGCGGTCTTACATTGTGCCAGACACGAATGACTCCATCTGTTGCCTTAGATGTCCCATAAAGCTCCCCTCCCAGGGTATTGCTCGCTGAATTACTGACATGAGAATTCAGTGGCCAACCCCAAAGATCAGTAAATCTTGAAGGGCTGCAGGATCTAGCAGAGTGATGTTTTTTTTTCTGCTAATTATTTTAAAAGATGTGAGGAAAGCAATTCTGAAATACTAGCAAGTGGGCACCGTGAGTGCAAATAGGCTCAGCTGGTGGAAGTTGGCTGGAGCTGCAGGACTCCTCTTCTGTACAACTTTGCTCCATTGCCCCACACAGCTTATCAAGCAGCCCAACTGCAAAGGCTTGCCTGACAGCACGTGCAATGAACTCGAATCCTGCTGTTTTGTTATTCTTAGACAAACTCAACCCCGGCCTATCTGAGCCTCACATACACCCGCCTCAGCTCTGCCTTCATGAGATAACGTCAGGGGGCCATTCCAGAAAGCAAGGGGACAAGACTCAAAAACCTGTCAGACCTCATGTTTAGGGAGATGTATAAAGTGGGCAGCAAAGAAAAGAAACAAATAAATAAATAAAAGCTGGAGTGGCGCAGTGGTAATGCTGCTGCCTGGCAGTAAGGAGACCTGGGTTCGCTTCCCGAGTCCTCCCTGCGTGGAGTTTGCATGTTCCCCCTGTGTCTGGGTAGGTTTCCTCCCACTGTCCAAAGACATGCAGGTTAGGTGCATTGGCGATCCTAAATTATCCCTGGTGTGCATGTGCCCTGTGGTGGGCTGGCACCCTGCCCGGGGTTTGTTCCTGCCTTGCACCCTGTGCTGGCTGGGATTGGCCCCAGCAGACCCCCGTGACCTTGTGTTAGGATATAACGGGTTGGATAATGACTGACTGACTGACTAAATAAAAGCTAGGCAGATAGGGCATGTTCATTTACAAGTTTAAACTGTTGGCTGTGCTGATGATCCAAGCCAAGCACAAGGCCAGTCTTGAGCAAATTGATAAATAATGTAGGGACAAAGGAACCTTTAAGATGAGGCTACACACATGCTAAACAACGAGAATTAATTCATTCTAAACTCAAGACACTGGCACATAAAACGGCAGGGTGAGGTCTCCACTGGCCTGTCATTATATAGGAAGTGGTCACTTATTAGCTGAGATGAACCGCCATTTGCCCCCCAGAACAGCCAAACTTTTTCAGATTCATGGATTCGGAGGCAGAGCACAGGAATACTGGCCTCTGCTAGCTTTGCGGTATTCCAGAGGTGTCATAAACAAACTGGTAATGCATGTCAACTGTAAATGAAGAGCTGACGACTGAGGAGACCTTCATTCAAATGATCTCATGTTCATGGCTGGAGTCTTATCCTAGTGAAAACGTCTGTGCTTGATTGTAGTGATTCTTTTCACATCACTACACTGGTGTCCATATTAAGTTCAAACCCTTGATGCTTATAGTCAACGGCTCAGCACCCACAGTATAAATAAGGAGTCAATTGTAAGGTCCTGTGCTCCTTCTCAACAACTAAGGGTTGCTCATGAATAGCTGGTGATGCCGCCTTTATGTGATACCAGATCTCATTTCAGACTCTTTTCATGTGTATCTCCTAGCTGGTGGAACAAGCTTTCCACCTCCATTCGAAATTCTGACTCCTTCAAGTTCAAGTAAGGAAACACGTTTCCCTGTACAATGAAATTCTTTCTTTGCTGTCCACACCAAATGACAAAACCAACGTATAAAGATAAACATAAATAATAAGTAGCAGATAGATAATAAGTAACAGAGGCAGCATAAAGTATAAAAACAGAAGTATAAAGTGTAATGTGCAGGTAGGTGTGTGATGGACAAGTCAAATACAGTTACAGTTGTGTGAGGTAGACAGAATGAGGTGAACCATGGTTATAAACTCCAGTCAGTTATTTAAGAGTTCTTTAGCCTGGAAGTCCTGTATTTCATACTTCTATACCTCCTGCCTGAGGGTAGAAGTATGAACAGTTTGTGTTGGGGGTGGGTGGGATCCCTGAGGATCGAGGCAGTTCTCCTGCGGACTCTGAAGTTGTAGATGCTCTGCAGAGAGGACAGTGGGGTCCTGGTGATCTTCTCAGCAGTCTTTACCACTCTCTGCAGGTGTTTGCAGGCCATAGTAGTAGTGTTGCTATACCACACGGTGATGCAGCTGGTCAAGATGTTCTCAACAATGCAGCTGTAAAACTTGCTGAGGATCTTAGTCAACATACCAAACTTCCTCAGCCTCCTCAGAAAGTACAGCCGCTGTTGAGACCTCAGCTGTGTGGTATTAAGTGTCCAAGTGAGGTCCTCACTGATGTAGATGCCCAGGTATTTAATGCTGCTCATCCTCTCCTCTTCAAGCCCTCGGATGAACAGTGGCCAGCGAGGTCTCCTCTCCTTCCTTATGTCCACTATCATCTCCTTCGTCTTGTCTGTGTTGAGGGTGAGGTTGTTGTCCTCACACCATGACACCAGACTGGCCACCTCCCTCCTGTAGGTCACCTCATCCCCACCAGTGATGCGTCCTATCACTGTGGTGTCGTCTGCGAACTTTAGGATGATGTTATCAATGTGTATAAGAAGCATTTGAAGACTCTCTTGTTTGGTGAATTTCTGTCTAACTGATCAGTTAGGTTTAGTAAACTAGGATTGGTAGTTTGCTTACGTTTTGTTCTGAACTCTTCACTTGTGGTGATTAATTTTGTACCCTTGTCCTGTAACACTTGCCCCCAAACAGACTGATCTTTTGAACAGAACTCTTTTGTAAGTCACTTTGGATAAAAGTGTGTGCTGAGCAAATAATTGTAAATATATTTCCAAACTAAGTTTAAGTATCCTGTGGCATTCACACAGCACTCCGCTTGTATCAAGGAGCCCATCCATCCATCCATTTTCCAACCCGCTGAATCCGAACACAGGGTCACGGGGGTCTGCTGGAGCCAATCCCAGCCAACACAGGGCACAAGGCAGGGAACCAATCCCGGGCAGGGTGCCAACCCACCGCAGAGGAGCCCATTATGAACCATGTAACCCCATGCCATATCACTACACCATCACCACCACCACCACCCAGCAGTGCTGACACATGGAGTTTTGGGCACATTCTCCTCCATTCATCAATGTCCATCAGCAGGAATTGAGACTCAGCAATCCATCAGTAATTCATCCAAATCTAATAATGTCCAGTGCCTGTGATCTTCAGTGTGTTGGGTCTTGTTGCTTGCTATCAGGTCTTTGGCTGCCATAATCCCCTGGAGACAAAGTACAATGAGCTGTACATTCTCAGAGGCCTCATTTGGCACTGCTGTTACTTGAAAGCTTAGCACAGGTCATGTCAACCTTTGTTGTCCCCTTTCTGATTGCTGGACTGCCAATGACTTGACGTGTCAGGCTGTGTAAGTGTTTCAAACCATCTCGGCATGCTTTGAAAGATTTTTTTTTCCGTCTTTAGATTCCTTGTAATTCATTTTGTTTATATTTGTATGACCTTAACATCTCACTAGTTTCCAGAGATTTTTTTCTACTGTGCATATTCCAGTTAGTTCTGTGGCAGTGGACTTGGAGTTGTAGGTGCACCCTGACTGAACTTTAAATGAAAAAGATAAAGTTAATCTAGAAAAAGAATAAAAGTATTCATTTTAAATATTTCAGGTCAGGGACTCAAAAATCTCAAAGTTTTTGGTTTACCTCTTGTGATGGACGGCTGGCAGTTCAACCTGGCCGGGACGTCCCGAGAATGGAAGAACAGGGGAAGGCAGCTACTTTTGGACACTGCCTCCCCCAAGACACTAGATGGCAGCTCCCCTGGAGTATAGCAGTACCCTGGAATGCCCACAGGGCATCATGGGACTTGGAGTTAACTATCTCAGCCCTGTTGGGTGCCGTGGGTGCTGCCAGGGAGTGCTATGGAAGGACCGGGAGAGTTGTGCTTCCCTTATAGTCCGGAAGTACTTTTGAGTCATGAGGACATAAATCCAGAAATACTTCCAGGCTAAAGAAAAATTTGAATTCTCCGTCTGACCCAGAAGTGCTGGCAAATCACGTGGGAGGAAGAACAGAAGCACATCCGGGTCAAGAATTATATAAAGGACTGCTGAAGACCCAGCCACAGTTGGGTGGAGGTGGACAATGCTTGCTGGGTGCTGTGGAGGAAAAATAGAAAAGTATTGTGCTTGTTATTTGCCTGTTAATTTGTGGCTGTGGTGCTTAGGGCACTGTTTCAAGAAGAAAAGTATTAAAATACCTGTTGGTGCTTTTAACCTGTGACCTGAGTGTCTGTTTGTTAGGTTTAAAGGGGCAACAGTAACCTCTAGTGTCCATACTCTTAAAGGAGTACTCTGGCCAAAAAATGACCTCATGCAGTTTGTACTGATGGCCAAAAAAAATGCATCTCATGTTTTCATGCAGAATGGAGATAACAAAATTTCAGCTATAATAGGATTCTATGGTGACCAGAGCAGGACAACAACAGCAAACAATATCAAAAATATCCATCAAAAAAAATCTCACATTACTTGGGTCACATAATCCACATGTCACGTCATCCTGTCTTATGCTCACAATTCCCCAAACACATGTATTATTACTAAAATGTTGTTAAATAAAACGACCCCACAAGACATTCTTGTGAACAAAAATGGAATGTGCCCAGATGTGAAAGAACATGAATTGAAGGCCTGTCTCCCCCCCTCATTCATTGATCAGGAGTCCAGCGGTAGTAGCAGCTTTTTCATTGGCTAACATTGTTCTTCATGTAATATCAAGAAAAAGTGTGCAGTGAGAAGCGTGTTAAACGAAAGATTAAAGGTTAAAGAAAGGTGAGTGAAGACATTATCAGGAGTAGAATGTGCCTCATATTTGTGCATATCTGAGATGCTTTAACCAGCAGAAGGTCAATCCACATGTGCAGTTTCACTGACTGCCACCAAAACGATTCCACGGTACTCCAGTTGAGAATCTTATATATAAACGTCTACGCGTGGAAGTGTGCCTGTCTATCTGCCTTGGAATTAAGAAATGGAGTTGGGGTAAGGGCTCCACCTCTGAGGAAACAGAAAACTCGCTTAGTCGCTAATAAGACAAGTGGGGCCAGCACGTCAGCAAAACGAAACCTCAGAAGAAAGACAAAGTCGTATAGCCGCTAACATCGGCAAAATGCTATCCCTTTTACTTTTCCTTTGCTAATGCACAAGCGATGCGAGCACGTCGGCAAAATGAATCCTTCTAGCAGAGAGATGCCCAGAGCTGTATCTTTCAATGTCAATGTCAATGTCAATTTATTTATATAGCACATTTAAAACAACATAGGAATGCTGTGGACAAAGTGCTTTACGATAGTAGAATAAAAGAAAAAACAAGCAAATAACATAAATAACATAAATATAAATAAAAATATATGAACATAAATAAAAATAAAATAAATAATAAATAGAAGTGATGTTATATAATAACAACGAGGAAACCATCAGCATTACTGAAGGTCACGGAATGCAAGTGAATAGAAATGAGTCTTTAATCTTGTTTTAACCCTTTAACCACCAACTCCCTAAATATTCCCCACGCCAGGCGAAATCTGAACAATTTTCGTTTTTTTACTTTTTTACATTTTTTTTACATTTTTTACATTTATTCAAGCAGTATTGACCACTAAATGTTGTGCAAGTTGTAGAAATGGGCAAACACATAATAAAACACAAAATGTACCTTTTCTCAGGCTTCTGGATTTATTGTCTACTACAAAACGGAACAGTCAAAAGTAATTCAAAAGTCAAAAGTAGTTCAGTCAATCATAGTTTCATTCCCAGTATTTGAGTTTGCTGTGCCACAAGCCAAAGCAGGGAACTGCACAAAGTCCTGCATTGCTGGGACACTTTGAGTAGAAGGTCTTGACATCTCTACGCTGACCCTTCTTTGAACAGACACGACAGCGTTTTTCTGAAAGTCCAAAGTCCTTACATTCATCTGGCAACACTGCTGAAATACTACTCATAGGATCCTCTTTGCCAGTGTATACACGAAATCTATAAATGTAACCTGAATTCTCAGCTAAGCAAAACATCTTGATACCAAACCGTGCCCTTTTCAATGGTAGATACTGTCGAAACTGTAAGCGGCCCTTCCACAACAATAAACTTTCATCAACTGCAACTGATGGTCCTGGCATGTAGGGCAACTGAAATGCTTCAAATAAATGGTCAATCAAAGGACGTAGCTTGAACAAGCGGTCGCGGTTTGGATCTTTATTTTCTGGCTCATTTCTGTTGTCATTTAAATGAAAGAATTTCAGCAGCAAAGAGAATCGGTTACGTGTCATGATAGCTGCAAAAATAGGTGTTGCATACATAGGATCTGTAGACCAGTACATCTCAATATCTGGTTTTCTGATTATTCCCATCAACATCAAAATCCCAATGAATTTTTTCATTTCGTTTTCATCAGTGTCTACCCAAGCACGAACACGGGAATGTGGAGGTAAATTGGGATTTTTCTCAATAAACTGTGCTGCATACAGATTTGTCTGATGAACAAAATGTCTGATCAAATCAGGTGACACAAACAGCTCATAAAACTGCTCAGCAGTGTAATTGTTTACATCAACAGTAAAGCCACACGTTGCCTCAAACGGATGCAGAAAAGGTAGTTCACCTCGGGCAGCAGTCCAGTTGAGATGCTGGGGATACACCCACTCATCGCCGTCATCCGATGCGTCTTCATTCACAGTATCATGCAGCGCACGTTGCTGCTCATCATTGTCGCTAAAATCTTCTTCAGAACTGCTACAATCATGATCAGAACTGTCCAAAATCGCCTGCAAAGCCTCACTTGAAGTCAGTTTACTTTTCTCCATATTCACAGTTTTCACTTTCGAATCACATCACGTGATCGGCCAATACAAGCGCAGAGTTGTCGAAATACAACGTAGTAATACCCACGCCAAACTGTCAGTTGTACTACGTGCCAGGCATTCACATAACCACAGGCAAATGTGCCGGATAATTCCGGCAGTATGGCGTTAGCAATAAAACAACGGTGCCGGATATATCTGGCAGAGGGCGGTTAAGGGGTTAAACAATTCAATTGTTTATGTGATGAGGTAAAGAGTTCCACAGGCGAGGAGCAGCAGCTGCAAAAGCCCTGTCCCCCTTAGTTTTACACTTGGTACAAGGGACAACAAGAGACAACTGACAATTACTTGGCATCTCTACATTTCAGTTTTTTTTCTGATGATTTCAATAGTTTCTAGGACTCCAGACTTTTTATAGCACAGGCTAGTATGAATATAAAGGTAAAGATGGGAGGCAATTCATACAATGTGTTTGAGAGTTGGGGAAGCTCTGCTGTGAAACTTTCCCATTAAGAAAAAGGCAAACATAAAAACAAGAACAAAACTCAAAGGTTTGAATGGCCTAAGCTGAATGGCACAAGGTATCATATCAGACTTGTGTAGAACGCAAGGTAGGAGCTCCATCTCCTGTCTTGTCTGGTTCTTTAATAAACTACCTGTTCTGCTGGTTTGTGAGCTTATTATATTGTATGCCCTGGAAGAGATGGAACTTACGGGGAATTGAGGGAAATGACCTCAGTCGGCTTCTGAGTGTTCTCCAGGACTGCAGAGGAACTGGGAGAAGGCATTAGCAACTGTACCCCCTGTTGGTGTGGACCTTATTAGGGATGTGAAGGTGTCCCCTAAACACTTGTGTCTGACACAATTTTTTATATTGTTTGCTGTCATCCAACATTGGTCACCATTGTCCCTTTTTATATTGCTATCTCTGTTCTACATGAAAGCAAGAGATTAAGAACATGGGATAAGTAACATAAAAAATATCATGTTTGGGTGGAGTATTACTTTAATGAAAGTTTGTTTGATTGATCAACCCGCACTTGTCTTTTGCTTTCAGTTTTTGGTCTACCACTTGAAAAAACAAAACTAGGTATGTGTAAGACGAGCTTGTCAGTTACACAGGTTTACGCATAAAACCTTGGTAGGCTCGCCACTCCTAATCACTGATGTCCATTGGCACATCATGCTATGTTCAAAGCCACTCTCTTCTTGCCCTTTATCCCTCACACATATGTCTTCTGTTGTTCCTGGCCTACTTACCTCAGATAGCACATGAGATTGTGTGGTCATTGACATAGGACCCCATTAAGCTCCCTCCGTGTATAGCTGCATTCACAGTGACGCCCCTGCCAAAACTCTTCAGCATTCTGAGGTTTAATAGAATTTGCCACACATATCTGAGCGGGTGGCACAAACTGAGACAGTGATTCTCTCTATGCTTCAGCGTACTGCTCATCAGAAACGCGTCTAAATCATCGAGCCTGGCTACACAGCACCCCTAATTCACTCCATGCATGTCTGGTCTTTGGAGAGCCTCGACGCCTTCCTGTCGGCTCTGCCGTGCTGCTCAAAGTGACCAGAAACACGCACAAGACATCTGAACACAATTTCAGTAAGGATGACAACAAAAACAAAGCCTACAATGGTAGCGGAGGCAATGAACGCTTTCTCTTTTCATGTTTAATCTTATTACAAAATAAAGATTTGCCAGCCCACGGAAAGCCCCAGTGTTCTTAAAAAAAAATAAAAACGGCTGAAGTTCTTATGCTTTCCAATTAATTCTGGTGATGGCTTAAAGGCTCGATTCATTTTGCTGTCAGCGGAACAGAAGGGAATGCAATAGTTGTTCTGCAGCATCATTGATGGCACTTTGCCAGGCACTTTAAGGCCTCCTGTGGGAGCGCTGCAGTTGGTGTTAAAGTTCATTCCAGCCGGAATCTTCTCCTGGGATCAATGATTTCACTGCAGAGATAGAGAGCGTCAAACAAAGAATGAGAAGGCCGAACTGCTCCATAGCTACCTCAGTTCCCCAGATGTGGCCTCGGCATGTGCACAGTTACAGCTTGGCTGCCCGCTCCCCCATTCGTTGGGCACATTCTTATGTCAGGGACACCCCAGTGGCCACTATGCATCTTATTAAGCAGCTAGTGTGTTTTATAAACTGCTATGTAAGCCTTGAAAATAAATTTTAAATCCATGCTTAAACAGAATCGGTCCAGAACATCGTGGTATTCAAGTTCACAGAATGGGGCGAAGCTCAGAAGTTGAGTGTAAGAGGATCCTCAAAATGCAGGGTCCAGCCTGATTCTGCCATAGTCCATATCTTGTCCATCATACAGGCCTGTTCAAAGTTTCCTTTTCCCTTTAGTATGAGCCTCTGGGCCAATGATGTGGATTCCATGCTTGTGCCCATCTGTCAGCTCCAAAAGATTCTCACAAGAACAGGCAACTTCTGTGAAAGAGAGGATAGTTCTCAGAGCTTCAGGCCACTTCTCTCTTGTCCGTGTTGAGCCCAGGACCTTGTATACTTGTCAGCCAGCCTCTTCACAGCTAAGTGACTATCTTTTGGAGATACACCACCTTAGAATAACTGTAAAGTAAATCAAGTATGGGCCCCATGTTGGGGAGTTCTGTGGACCACATATTTCCCTCCAAGGGCAACCATTTGAATGAGATATGTACATTGGGACATGTGAGTCCTTGTCTTGCACCCCAAAACACGAGGCTGAGTCTCAGTACTTTAGCAAAACCAGCTTTATTCAGCTTGAAGCAGGAACAGCACGGTTATTTATTGTAGCGGGATCTCCTATACACAGACACAACAATCAGGAAGGGTCGTGGCCAGGTTAGAGGCCAAGTAATCCTGTTCTCTGCATTTATAAGGTTCCTTGCATTACCCATCAATGGCAGGTGCTTATAGCGTGACCGCGATTGACTCGGATTTGCTTTCAAGACAAGCCACTGCAGCTGGTAGCCCGAGGTTGCCCAGGCAATGGATAAGCTGTTTTCCACAGATGTGGCGATCGCACTTTGGGACACTCTTCTGTGTGTCGCCCCGTTGAGGGAAGTCCCAATAGAGGTTAGGTACCTTACAACATAATGGTCATTCATTCCTATGATGAAGCCTACGTATTCCAGCACATATTCAACTGATTTGCTCTGGGAACCTCATGTGCAACCTCATGTGCGCAATATAGGAACCAACCCTGGAAATGGAAACCGTAGCATTGTAAGCCCAAAGACCTGAATGTAAGGCTTATTGCCAGTCTGAACTGATGTACTGTGCGTGTTTGGGTCTTTGTCTTGAGCTTGATGTTCCTAGGATACAGTACATGTGTAATGGAATAAGTGAGTTCTTAAAAAAAGGGAATGTGGTAACACTTAAGAAAAGGTGCTTTAAAACTACAGGCTTGTTATAGGGTCTCTACTGGTCACATATAAACTGTACATGTAACATCAAACAAGGCCTTTGTGATTGTCTTGTGATTGATGTTGTGTTCACGCCCTGTAAAGTCGGAGGTCCAAATCAGACAATTCGCAAGAAACAAAGCTACCTGAAGCTGAGCTGTAAAAATTATAACCAGGCAGAAATACCATTTTTGTGGTCGAATTGCATTTACATAAAAAAATAAGGAATTTGTCGAACGAGAGAAGACCATTAAGCCCATTGAGTGCTTTTGTTTGGCTAACAGCTAAACCATCCCAATATCTCCTCCAGATTCTTCTTAAAGGTGGTCAAGGTTTCTGCTTCAACTCCGTGTCTCAGTAGTTTGTTCCAGAGTCCCATGACTCTTTGCATAAAGAAGAGCTTCCTGGCTTCAGTTTTAAATGCACTTACCCTTGAAGACACATTTAATACATTTAGTTTGCTCTTTATTTTCACAAAAAATATAAAATTTAATTGCTGTTTTTGCAAACCAAATAACAAGTCACTCCTGCATTTCCAACAGGAAATTAACATGAATGTACTGAAATGGAAAGGTGAAACATCACAAGTTGGAGCTCCAGACGCTCTAATAGCACGTGAACGCAGCCATAAGCCTTCTGCAGGTAGTTTCTGTTTTAAAGTGCTGTCACTGGTGTGTTGAAAGTCTTATTAATAATAATAAGGCAAAACAATGCCTTTGATAAGGTCTCATCATAAAGTAGCCATAATTGAAAAGTGTTCCCAGAAACATTCTTTACTCTTCCTAAATATGATGCCTTTTTAAAAGTGGTGGGTACATGTTGCACGTGCTCTTCTGGTTTGGTTGGATTTTCCTCCTGGTGCTCCATTTTTCACTCCCATATCCATTTTAGAACATTAGAACATTCAGCCCAACAAAGCTCGCCAATCCTATCCACTTATTTCTTCCAAGAAAACATCAAGTCAAGTTTTGAAAGTCCATAAAGTCTTATTGTCTACCACACTACTTGGTCACTTATTCCAAGTGTCTATCGTTCTTTGTGTAAGGAAAAACTTGTTTGTGCAAAATTTACCCTTAACTAGGATGGGAATCGAAAACCAACCGGTTCCCACTGTTTCAATTCCTTGGAATTGTTTGCCATTTTTGCAAACGATTCCCCTATCAATTCCAGTCGCCTCGAATGACGTCACCACGTTGCGTAGCGTCATTTACCAGGCAGGAAACATGGCACCTAAGCGGCACAAACGGTCAAAAGTTTGGTTATACTTTACGAGAAAGGATGACAACAGGGCAACTTGCAATACTTGCAAAGTAGATATTTCATCAAAGGGAGGAAACACTACGAATATGCAAAAGCATTTGCTCACAAAACACGCGATAACCTTAAATGAATGTAGTATTTTTGATCCGCTCCGGACTAGTGAATCTCAATCCAGCAGCAGCGGTAACGTTTGCACGTCCTCTCCCGTTAATACGGCAGGTAACTAATCAACTAACATTGCATATTATGTTAGCGCGATTTGCCTTATTGCAAAACCTGCTATTACTGTGCATTGCATTTAGATGACCATGGCGAGAGAGACAGAGTCTGGCTGTTTCAGATGCTGGCAGTTCTTGCTGCAGTCTACCGGTAGCTTCTCCTTTCACAGAGGCGGGGAAAAGTAAAATGACACAGGCCAGGATAGACGAATGTCACCGAGCAGTGACTAAGTTTGTGGTAAAAGGCTTGCACCCATTTGCCACAGTAGATGCCCCCGATTTTCGGTAAGTGAATGTGTTTAATTGTAGGCTAAGTCAGGGAATGTCAAAGTTGCATGTTCTCCTCTTACCAGATGTTTCATCTGTTTCCATTTATATATCTTTTAGAGAAATGACAAAGACTCTGAACCCTAAGTACAAAGCCCCAAACAGAGACAGTTTAACCAACCACTTGATCCCTGTTTGGTATGCGGTCGAAAAGGCAAATCTGATTTCTGAGCTGAAACATGTGTTGATGGCAGCCATCACTGCAGATGGGTGATCAAGTTTTAGTCAAGATCATTACCTCACAGTAACGCTGCATTATGTCAGGAATGGCCAGGCTCAAGAAAAAGTCCTCAAAACCAAACCAGTGTACCAGGCACAGACAAGGACAGCTGTAGCAGAGGAGATTGATGAGATCTTGGAGGAGTATGGTATCAAAGACAAGGTTGTGGCAGCCACTGTTGATAATGCGACCAACATGGATGTAGCTGTCAAAATAGTTGATGGTTGCAGAATTGCACTGTGCACAGTTCCATTGGACTTGAGTTGATTGTATTTGTTGCTGGCTGATGTAGTTTTATTTTTGAGTGCTCAGCTCATACATACTTTTAAAAAGGAGAGTGTAAATGTTACTGGACATTCTTGTGTAATTGCCACAGAATAATTTATGTTATACTTTGTTATTGCTACAGAAGAATATTTATTTTATTATTATTTTAAATTTACAAATTTTTTTCTGGGGACCCCGTGGCACCCCATCAAGGAGCCGTAGGCTGTGGATCTGTTAAGATTTCACTGTTGGGTTTGTAAGGTCATGCTACTCCTAAATTTCTATCTTGTTCAAAGATAAGATATAAAACAAAGTTCTAAGCTAATCGACCTGTGTGTTCTCCTTTTTTAAAAATAAGAATCAATAGGAGAATCGATAAAGAATCAAATTGTTAAACAGAATCGAAAATGGAATCGGAATTGTGAAAATCTTATCAATTCCCATCCCTACCCTTAACAAGTTTCCAACTGTGTTCCTGTGTTCTTGATGAACTCATTTTAAAATCACAGTCTCGATCCACTGGACTAATTCCCTTCATAATTTTAAACACTCCAATCATGTCACCTCTTAATCTTCTTTTGCTTCAAGTGTAAAGCCTCAGCTCTTTTAATCTTTCCTCATCACTCATCCCCTGTAGCCCCGTATTCAGCCTAGTCGCTCTTCTTTGGACTTTTTCTAGTGCTGCTATGTCCTTTTTTTAGCCTGGAGATGAAAACTGCACACAGAACTCCAGTGATAGTTCTAAACAGGTCTCATGTTAAATGCGTGCTGGTGGGATTGCGTCCTGCTTGATGAATATACGGATGGATTTATGGGTGGATGAAGATGAGGTCATTTCAAAAAATGATAACACTTCATTGTGTATTACACTCATAAACTACGCTCAGTGTGGAAGTATTATATGTCCTGACACATCAAGTCATTGGCAGTCCAGCGATCAGAAAGGTTGACAGGACCTATGCCTATCTGCATCCCTCAAAGCAGAGCCAAATGAGGACTGTCAGAATGTAGAGCTCATTGTACTTTGTCTCCAATGGAGTATGGAAGTCCATCCAGGTTCCAGACCTGACAGCAAGCAACAAGATCTAACAGTAAAGATCACAGGCACTGGTGAGTCTTCTGTACCACCATAATTTCTTACTACTCCTGATGTGCCAGCTGTGCCAGCTGAAGATGAACCTCCCAAGCCTTTCAGAAGACCCACTGGATCTGACGACATCTGATATCACATATTTTAGCAAATCAGCATGAAGTGTGCGTCACATCCCTCACATGAGTGGAGTTGTGCCCATGCCACAGTCGTTGTGTTTCCGTAGTTAGCCATTCCTCATCAAAGTCTCCAAGCTCATTCCTTGAATTTGCTGATGGCAGTCTTGATAGGACTTGAGCACCTTTGGGACAGAGAGTCCCAGAACCTCACCCACTCCCTATCCAAGCCAACAATGGCCCCTCAGCATGTCAGACTGGTCCCAGTTTCTTTAAAAAAGGCTCTCAATAATTTGATTCTCACATCATGTGGAAGCACTGAAGCTCTCCAAATTGTACCCTTGTGTTGAAACAGTTTGGCCTCTAAATTGCAGCCTAGACTTTGGCAGAGATGTTTACTTCTCATATCCCGGGTCCAGCCCACCATCATAAAATGCCGACCACTCTTTTCATGCCACATTCTATGCAGATTTACAGCACCCACAAATGTTCACAACAGTTGGCAAGGGTGGCAATGCAATTTAAAGAGGCTCTGTAATGAAACCCTTGTTTTGCATCTCTCCTCTGCCCAGCTCGAGGCCGCCACTGAGCCGTGTTGCTAGCATCTTTCATAAATTCAGCCTGGAAGGATGAATTTGAAATACAGACGGGCTTCATTAAAGTCAGGCTGAGTTGCCACAAAAAGGCCCAGAATTACCCCCCCCCACCACCAAATCCCCCAGTGCCCATATTTCCAGAACACACATACACCCCCCTTGGCTTTTTTCTGGTTTACCTCACTGAGGGCCACTAAAGACAGAAAGCCTGCTCTGTTTAACCTTTCCTCAGCTCCATAATTAAAACCATTGTGTCTGTTTCCTCTTGGGCACTGTACCTCTTAAACAAAAAATACAGAAATCTAATTTTTCTATTAAAAAGGGACCCCTGTCAGACATTTTTGTAAAGAATCAAGCTGGCTTTGGAGCAATTGGATCAATACCGGGCACTTCGTTGTACTTTTTCTGTACCGGCATGTTAGTGAAGTGTGTGATGGGAATCCTCATATTTGTGACACGGGCCAGCCTTTAGTGCATGGTGTGGCTTGAGCACTATAAGGCGGACTTCTCCGACTCTTTGTGGTGTAAATCTTTATAAAAATGGAGAATATGTGGGAAAAGCCACTCCTTTTGCGAATGACTCTCTCCTGTTTATACAGTTTACATGTTGCAAAATTGTCAATAACAAGCAATCAGATCCTGGAAGGGCGGCACGGTGGCGCAGTGGGTAGCGCTGATGCCTCGCAGTTGGGAGATCTCGGGACCTGGGTTTGCTTCCCGGGTCCTCCCTGCGTGGAGTTTGCATGTTCTCCCCGTGTCTGCGTGGGTTTCCTCTGGAAGCTCCGGTTTCCTCCCACAGTCCGAAGACATGCAGGTTAGGTGGATTGGTGATTCTAAATTGGCCCTAGTGTGTGCTTGGTGTGTGGGTGTGTTTGTGTGTGTCCTGCGGTGGGTTGGCACCCTGCCTGGGATTGGTTCCTGCCTTGTGCCCTGTGTTGGCTGGAATTGGCTCCAGCAGACCCCCGTGACCCTGTGTTCGGATTCAGCAGGTTGGAAAATGGATGGATGGATGGACCCTGGACTGATGCACTCGGAGGGAAGGAGTTGCTTAAACAATGCAGTTCAGACCATTTAAGAAATATTGAACAAGGGATCAAAAAAGGATGGATGGATAGGTAGGAAGACAGATGGATGGCTTATGTTCTCTGCTCTTGTCATACCACCATTATCTCATTCAGGGCGGACGTCAACTCTTGTCGAAATTCAGTTCTGGAGGACAATAATTAGCTGTAAACTGTGATAAAAACTCGGCTTTACATTCTAGTTCATCTCTGTTTGCCTGAAAGAAAGTTGATTTGACCCCGACTCCCTCCATGTTCATAAGTAGTGAAGAGCAAACAACCTATATGGCATCGACATCCACAGACAGATCGAAGTGAAAGAGCAAAGCAAAATATTCCATGGACAACGTATCATTGATGAATCAGACTCTGATTTTGATGCAAGTGATCTGGTGATTGAAAACACAAGCGAGGAGAGCATGTTGGCAAAACAAAACCTCAGAAGAAAGACAAAGTTGCTTATCCGCTAACATCGGCAAAATGATATCCCTTTTACTTTTCCTTCCACCTCTAATGCACAAGCGAGGCGAGCACGTCGGCAAAACGAATCCTCCGAGGAGAAAGAGAGAGATGCCCAGAGTAGTTCCTTTCAATTACCTGACATCTCTATATTTCAATTTTTTTTCTGACGATTTCAACAGTTTCTAGGACCATGGGCTTTTTACAGCATATCCTTACACAGCTTGTATGTACATCTATTTTAATAATATATCTTAATAATATTGATTATTATTGTTGACAATGAATACCTAATTGTTTATGCACAGAACCATAAGGGCTAACATACAGTGCATCCGGAAAGTCTTCACAGCGCATCACTTTTTCCACATTTTGTTATGTTACAGCCTTATTCCAAAATGGATTAAATTCATTTTTTTCCTCAGAATTCTACACACAACACCCCATAATGACAATGTGAAAAAAGGTTACTTGAGGTTTTTGCAAATTTATTAAAAATAAAAAAACTGAGAAATCACATGTACATAAGTATTCACAGCCTTTGCTCAATACTTTGTTGATGCACCTTTGGCAGCAATTACAGCCTCAAGTCTTTTTGAATATGATGCCACAAGCTTGGCACACCTATCCTTGGCCAGTTTTGCCCATTCCTCTTTGCAGCACCTCTCAAGTTCCATCAGGTTGGATGGGAAGCGTCGGTGCACAGCCATTTTAAGATCTCTCCAGAGATGTTCAATCAGATTCAAGTCTGGGCTCTGGCTGGGCCACTCAAGGACATTCACAGAGTTGTCCTGAAGCCACTCCTTTGATATCTTGGCTGTGTGCTTAGGGTCGTTGTCCTGCTGAAAGATGAACCGTCACCCCAGTCTGAGGTCAAGAGCGCTCTGGAGCAGGTTTTCATCCAGGATGTCTCTGTACATTGCTGCAGTCATCTTTCCCTTTATCCTGACTAGTCTCCCAGTCCCTGCCGCTGAAAAACATCCCCACAGCATGATGCTGCCACCACCATGCTTCACTGTAGGGATGGTGCCTGGTTTCCTCCAAACGTGATGCCTGGCATTCACACCAAAGAGTTCAATCTTTGTCTCATCAGACCAGAGAATTTTCTTTCTCATGGTCTGAGAGTCCTTCAGGTGCCTTTTGGCAAACTCCAGGCGGGCTGCCATGTGCCTTTTACTAAGGAGTGGCTTCCGTCTGGCCACTCTACCATACAGGCCTGATTGGTGGCCTGCTGCAGAGATGGTTGTCCTTCTGGAAGGTTCTCCTCTCTCCACAGAGGACCTCTGGAGCTCTGACAGAGTGACCATCGGGTTCTTGGTCACCTCCCTGACTAAGGCCCTTCTCCCCTGATTGCTCAGTTTAGATGGCCGGCCAGCTCTAGGAAGAGTCCTGGTGGTTTCGAACTTCTTCCACTTACGGATGATGGAGGCCACTGTGCTCATTGGGACCTTCAAAGCAGCAGAAATTTTTCTGTAACCTTCCCTAGATTTGTGCCTCGAGACAATTCCTTTGACTTCATGCTTGGTTTGTGCTCTGACATGAACTGTCAACTGTGGGACCTTATATAGACAGGTGTGTGCCTTTCCAAATTATGTCCAATTAACTGAATTTACCACAGGTGGACTCCAATGAAGCTGCAGAAACATCTCAAGGATGATCAGGGGAAACAGGATGCACCTGAGCTCAATTTCGAGCTTCATGGCAAAGGCTGTGAATACTTATGTACATGTGCTTTCTCAATTTTTTTATTTTTAATAAATTTGCAAATATCTCAAGTAAACTTTTTTCATGTTGTCATTATGGGGTGTTGTGTGTAGAATTTTGAGGAAAAAAATGAATTTAATCCATTTTGGAATAAGGCTGTAACATAACAAAATGTGGAAAAGGTGATGCGCTATGAATACTTTCTGGATGCACTGTACATCCTGTTGCACACAGTGAATGATCAGAGTGAGCTGGACATTATGAGGTGACATCTGGTGTTGAATATGAAATTACAGAAAAATATTTGGCACTTTAAACTTTGTTCAAAATAAAAATCAAAAGTTTGTCAGACCTAATACAAATAAACACATCATATGTCGTGGAGCAGGGCTCACCAACTCTGGTCTTGGAGGACCACCGTGGCTGCAGGTTTTCATTCTAACCCTTTTCTTAATGAGTGACTTGTTTTTTCTTGCTAATTAACTTGTTTTGAATTAATTTTAGTTGAACCTTTTAAAGATTTGTACCTCTGAATTTCTCAATCGTTTCTCTGAATTGCTTCATTTCTTTCCTTAAATGGCACTCAAACAGAAATGAAATGTGAAATGAGGGAGCCAACAGAAGACCAACTAAGTCAGGGCCTCAAACTCCAACCAATTTCACTCCAATCAGCTGCTTAATTAGGTGCTGATTCCTTTTGTTAATTAAACCCGTTCTTTAATTCCATGGCTTGTTACTACTCACAGTGTGCAACAGCAGACATATCCAAAATTTTTGATTTTCTCTTTTCTAAGACCGCTGGTCAAATGTTTTGTGGACCTGAGCAGATCAGCATTCCTAAGACCTTCATCTTTCTTTATTTTCAGATATTGTATGATGGACACCAGTGGTTTTGGTTCATTTTGTATCTTATAATTTGGCAGCTAATTAAGGAAAAAGAAACAATTAAAGGGGCCAACGTTTTCAAGAGCAAGGCAATTAAAATGAATTCAAAAGAAGCTAATTAGCAGCAAAACCAGGTCACTAAGAAAAGGGTTAGAATGAAAACCTGCAGCCAGGACTGGAGTTGGTGACTCCTGTCATGGAGGACAGTTGAATCGACTATGTGTTTCAGTATGTTACACCAGTACACTTGTGGTGCAATTAAATCCTTGGCTATACGGAAATCAATTTTAGCATCCATTATTCCAAACAATGAATGAGTTAACGCTGCATTAATTTGTTCGTTTTCAGATAACTGATTAGAAATGTTTTACTAGTCACCATATCCTGAACTAAATGTAGTGCTTTTTAAAGAGGTATCAGCATCAGCTGATCGGTCCCCAGCTGATCATGGTGCTGAACATGTTTGTGTAGCTGACACACCTGCAGCAACGTTCCCTTGTGAGAACCACCACTCATGATGACAAGATTGTGTTGCACTGTGACTGCCACCGCTGCCCACCTGCGGTGTGAAGACAGCCAGGCAGCCAGCCTTCTGGCCTCTGAGTTGCCCCTATGCAGCCTCTGCTGCCATAGATGCTAAACGGGCACCGACAGGGGCCTCAGCACGCAGCGACAGATGTTTTATGTTGATTTATGTGTGAAACCATTGCCTTGTGTTGCTTTCAGAAAACTGAATTTTTTGGAAAAAATATTCAGCCCTCAAATAGTTAATGAACAGCTCTACTGTAGGGGGCACTCATAAGACATGTTGAGATTCTAATTCCAGTGATATATATGTGATAAGGTGAAATGGCATGTGCGTTTAAGCAGTACTCTGATCATCAGCCTTAGCTCATCCGTTTTCCTCTTCCTGTGTTCCTTTTGGGACGCTGACTTGAAGAGACAGCTAGGAATTTAACAAAGAGGAGACTTCAACAGAAGCCGTGCCAAGTTCACTAACCAGAAATCAAGCCTATCTTTCACCAATGCAAAGTACTTATCAAAAATCAAAGTCAAAAAGCTCAGAACATGAAGTCTTTAAAACAAAAACATAGCAAAGAAACAATTTAATAATACAGTACCTTATCAGGTGGATCGAGGAGCCCAAGTCCACTCAGGCAGCCAGTTTGGTGTAGTGGTTAAGGCTTTGGACTTCACACCATGAGGTTGTGGGCCCAAATTCCACTACTGGCCCTGTGTGACCATTGTCAATAATGACAATATTTAAACGGCTGACTCCATCAAGGGGAACTTGTCTTACTGACAATGGCTTTGATAGGTTCTTGCAACCTGGTGTCAGTGCCACATGGGTTGGATGGGAATCCTGGCCAGGGAAGAGGAAGGAGCCAGACCCAGGAGGGATGGCAAGAAGGGATGGATGGACAGCCCATCAGTTGTGAAAGACACACCAGGGGATGTGTTATTCTCCCAGGACATGAGAGGGCAACAGCCCTCCGTATTGGCGCCCATTTAGGAACCAACAGGGAATGTTGGGAGATGTAGTCCTGTAACACAACCCTGCTGGGGACCATGGGTGCTGCAAGGGTTGCTGATAAGAGATGCGCTCCCCAATTTATAGGACTTCCGCATGACCCGGAAGTACCTCCATCGGGCAGTGGCTCTGGCACTGGAAGTACTCCTGGGTCCTGCACATCCTTGTCCAGGCAGGTTGGAACTGGGAGGACGTGGAGCAACCCTCAACTGGAGGAGGGCAGTGTGGTGAGAAGAAGAGAGGTGATTGTAGAGAGAGAAAGGATACTTGTGTTTGTGCTTTTGTTACTTTGTTACTTTACTCTAACCAATTAGAAATTGTTTTAACGGTCACTGTGTCCTGAACTAAATGTAGTGCCTTTTAAAAAGGACACAGAGCTAGTTGTTGACGAGTACACCCAGTATTCTCTCAGGTGAATCTTTGTGTTTTTTCATTTGCTGATAAAAGTGATCGCTAGTTAGGCTCCGGTTTACCGGCCAATGCTTTGCCTGGATTTGCTAAGGGGTCCCTAACACTCATTTGCTGACCCTTCTGCTGGAGCTGAGGAGTAGCTGACCGCCGCCTGCCCTTCATCTTGATGGTGAGCTACTTGTTTCCTCTCAGTCTTGTGTCATTTTAGCTGGCTCAGATGCTTCAGATGGAGAGACACCACAAATTGAATCCATGAGTTAAGGCTCCTTGTCGTCGTTGTGACAGTCCGCTTTCCTCAACGTGGACACAAACCGTCACATGGCCTCTCGCTTGTTCTATCTTTCTTTTCATTCTTTTAATGCAGATAAAGTGATAAATTAACAGACCTCTTTGCATCTGACGTACAGTAGTAGCAACACAAACATAAATATTGCTTGACACAGACTATTGCCTTGCAATATTGATCTTTAAACATATAGAAAGAAAAGTGACATCAATGATGTGCTGTAATTGGGGTCCACTCGGAGTGTGCCTGCATAGGCATAAATCCAGCCCTTTCTGCAGTCCCCCAGACTGATGCTGACTCTATTATGTTCACCTGTTTTGTAAGTTACTTTGGATAAAAGCATCTTCTAAGTAAAGCTTTGGACTTCAAAACCTGAAGTTGTGGGTTCAAATCCCAGCACTAACCCTGAGCAAGTCACTTCACCTGCCTGAGCTCCAACTGGAAAACAAAAGAAATGTAACCAATTGTATCTCAAACATTGTAAGTTGCTTTGGATAAAGGTGTCAAACAAATAAATAAAGGTAAAACATAACCCACAGTTTTTTATTCAATTTCAAATAATATGGAAGTGTTCACACTGACCTTTATAAAGTGTAAGGGCGTGAGGAGGCACAGCGACTCTCAAAACAGTTGTCTGCCAACTGGGCAAACCCAATTTATTTATTTTAACATTTGATTGAATTTATTAAAATCAAATAATATTCCATACAAGCAAGTCAAATTCTACAAAACTAGGTTTGAGTCCAATTAACCTCCACCCATGAGAAAGAGAACTAGACCAATAGAGTAAAACGTTAATAGTAGGAAAAATAAGTAAGTAAATAAATAAAAAAATAAAACAAATACAATGAAAAAGGAAAGAGAATCCGCTTCTCAATTTACAGTAAATGATCCCACTTTATTTCAAAGAAAAAAACAAGTTTAAAAAACAAATAAATAAAATAAACTTATCAGGTTGATGGTTAAGGACAAAGCAACCAGTGGCCTTTTATCGCCCTCCAGCAGCATTCTCTGTTGTTTTCAGGTCTGGAGTCATGCCTTGCAGTTTGGGCTCTCAGGTCAAAATGAGACAACACCTTGAGGGGCCGAACCTGAGTGGGCGGAGCTTCTCCAGCTCTGTGGCCCTCAAGGGGCAGTTTGTTGGCATTGTGAGGGAAAAAGAAGACAAGACTGTTTGCAACAACACCTCCTGTCATCCAGGGGTGGTACTACATACCTTAGGTCAGCCTGGAAGGCGACCCTCTGGTGCTCATGGGTGACAATAGTCAAGTCGATGACATCACACACAACACAGCCTTGGGGAATTTTGGCAAGAATTATAATGGAAATTACTCATTTCAAAGCCAGAAGAACAAAGTGATGTCTTTAACCACAAAATACATGCTAGGATTCCTTGGCTATCAAAACTGGAGAATAGACACATAAATAAATGGTCACAAACACTTCTGGGAAGCGCAAAAAGAAATGAAAGAATGACACCAGTCTCTATCCTCAGCATCCTTCTCCCAATATACCCAGTATCTCTCCTCTGCACATGTCCAAACCAAAGCAATCTCGCCTCTCTGACTTTGTCTCCAAACCGTCCAACCTGAGCTGACCCTCTAATGTCCTCATTTCTAATCCTATCCATCCTCATCACACCCAATGCAAATCTTAACATCTTTATCTCTGCCACCTCCAGCTCTGTCTCCTACTTTCTGGTCAGTGCCATCGTCTCCATCCCATATAACATAGCTGGTCTTACTACCGTCCTGTAGACCTTCCCTTTCACTCTTGCTGATACCCGTCTGTCACAAATCACTCCTGACACTCTTCTCCACCCATTCCACCCTGCCTGCACTCTCTTCTTCACCTCTCTTCCACAATCCCCATTACTCTGTACTGTTGAGCCCAAGTATTTAAACTCATCCACCTTCACCAACTCTACTCCCTGCATCCTCACCATTCCACTGACCTCCCTCTCATTCACACACATGTATTCTGTCTCGTTCCTACTGAACTTCATTCCTCTCCTCTCTAGAACATATCTCCACATTTTCATGTGTTTATTGTGTCTCTATTATTTCCACTCCTAAAAGTCACTTTGTGACTTTCACATATAGGTCTCTAGTTCAATAATTACAATTGCGTCACCAGTTCGCATAATCTCAAGGGACTCAAACAAACAATGGAAAGAGGGCAGAGTTCAACCTAACAACTGCTCAGTAATTACAGATGCATGGCAATTGCAAGCAGAAGGTGTTGCCAAGAAAATCCTGCATGTGGGACATTAAAAGAGGGGGCGTCCAAAGCATGTCCAGACTCACAATGGCTGTTCTCCAATATGCAGGCCTAGCCCAAGATGGGTAGTGTTATGACCAAGGTTATTATAGTTTTGTCTTTTTATATTAGTTTTTATTTCTATATTTTTTCTAACCTTACTTGGGAATTCAGTTTAGTTTTAGTTTAGTTTTTATTTTACAAAGACTTTTATATTTTATTTTTATATATATTAGTTTCAGTTTTAGTTTTAGTAATTATGGCATGGAGCGCCTACGGAGTTAGTTTTGTGTCACAATCAGACAGAACTGTACACTTAACAGATTTGGATATGAGTTTAATGTTAGTGGAAGCTTACTACACTGCCTGGTTTACTATCTTGTTTTGTTTTTGTCTGATAAAAACAAGCATAATCAAAACTAGACACTGAATATGAACAGTTTTACACATTTTTATAATTTTTAAAATATTTTCTCATGAAAATCACAGGGGCTTAGGAAGAACAGGGCTCTTAGACTTGAATCAGTGTGTAGACCCCACCTAGTTGTATTGAGGGAAACAAAGAAAAACAAGCATATAGTGTCAAGGTTAGGGGGCAGTGAGTCTTGAATAGCCCACCATAAAGGACAGTAATCCCATAATGAGCAGAGTAAGAGCAGGTAATAGGACTATGGACAGGCATAAAACAACAGAGACAGCGTCTGAGATTAAGAACAATATATACATTATCTACACCTGTTTATCCAGAGCAGGATTGCAGGAAATCTGGTGCCCACCGCAGCAGGTTTGAATGTATGGCAGGAAAACTCCCTGGTATACAATATGTATGATATGGCTGATGTTAAGAACAAAAACAATATGATATTTCAACTATCTATTTTGAGAGAAAGAGAAAAGCATTGAAAAAAGGGAGGTAAATATTTTAAAATATACTTCTGCTAAAGGATTACTTTCACAATATCAGGTATTTTGAGTTGTGAATATGAACTAAAAAAGACAAATGAATAAATATGGAATAAATACAAAAACCCATTAGTATGTTTAGTTTTTCATCACTTGTCAGACTCTCTACCTTTGTTTATATCGCTTCGTTGTTAAACGATGTTTTTAAATAAAAGGTGATTGGTCAGCAACAATATGCTGATCTTGTATGATGACCTAGTCAGTCTCTCGATCAGTGCCATTTTATTTTAAAAAATCGGGAGTGGTCTCCCCTCGACTTTCTTGTATACTCAGATATGGGGATGGATATTTGAGGAGTAAACGGCAAGACAATGATTATATTTTTATATTATGTACGTTAAGGAACCATCAACAACAAATCAAATTAATTATATATTGAACAATTATTATGAAAGTAAAGTTGAATAAATCGGACTCTGCAGCTGTATAAATAAAAAACAAATCAAGTATGTGTTCAGGTAAAGTACCTCTTCCGGGTGATGGATTTGGCCCAAAAGTTAACACAGATCTACAATTGTGGTGTAACAACCACATGCCGAATTTCATCATTCTATCTAGTTGCGTTTTTGAGTTACCGTGTTTACACATACACAGACACACACGCGCACATGCACTCTCACAATTCCAAAATACAGTATTGTTGGACACTGGTTAGTCTATAACGTCAAGATTCATCAAAATATCGAGGTCAAATTTTTTTATGATTTTTTCGTATATGAGAAAGTAAAAATGATTTCTCCTGTGCGAAGTGGCAGGAGAATTGCTGTCAACAAAAAGCAGACACCAGAGAAATAAACTGAAACGTTACTCACTTGTGATTTTTCTGTCCATATGGTAAACGTTTTGTTGACCAGCACATTCTGATTTCAGCCTTTTGAATTACATCTATACAACAAGCGCAAAGAAAGGCGGCACGCAGATCGCTTTCTATTTCTCGCGCGCTTATTTCTTTACGCACCCACACTCAGCTTGCTCTGTCACCGCAAATGCTGTGTGAACAGCCGCCCTCTGTCATCAGCCACCGTTCACTGGATGAGTATGTGCGGGGACGGCTCGTGGTGGATGACTTTCTGTTTTAGGGAAAACTTACAAGGGTTAAAGACTAACAGCAAGAATATTCATTCAAAAACAAAAACTAAAAATACTTCAGTAAATTATTATCTTATTTCAGTTAGTCTTTCCAGCAACTTTAATAGTTTCGTTTAGTTTTAGTTTTGTTAATTATTTTATTTCAGTTTATGAAAATGTTTTTTTAATAATAGTTTCAGTTTTGATTTTAGTTTTCGTTAACTATAATAACCTTGGATAGAGCTGCAAGGTAAGAGGAAAAAAGGAAGGCCTAAGAGGTTTATGGATGTGGTAAGAGAGGACATGCAGGTGATGGGTGTAACAGAGCAAGATGACGAGGACAGAAAGATATGGAAGAAGATGATCCACTGTGGTGACCACTAATGGGAGCAGCCAAAAGAAGAAGAAGATTGCTAAATATATTTCAAAGGATTTTATTAGATGATAATAATAATAATAATAATAATACATTTTATTTCTATAGCACCTTTCCCATGCTCAAGGTGCTTCACAGAATCTTAGAAAAAACAGCAGGGTATATGGAACATTGGATATGTTTTCCTAAATAGAACAATGAAACAGATAACAAAGCATTAAATAGAATAAAGAACAATAAACCAGTAAAATACTAAATTCAATACTAAAAGAAAAACTTAACAAATAACCTAATTTGTGATATAACAGACACACAAATTATCCTGAGCACCTGGACAGAGAGGTAGACTGAAAGAAAGGGCAGAATGTTAAGTTAAGTTAAAAGCCTTCCTAAATAGATGAATTTTAAGTTGTTTTAAAAACAATAAATGGAGTCCACTGATCTAATTAATTTTGGGATGTCATTCCAAAGTCTGGGTGCTATGGACCTGAAGGCCCTGCTGTCACCCACAGAGTGCAGGTTAGTGTGAGGCACAACAAAATTACCAGAATCAGAGGACCTTAGTAGGCCAACAGGAGCCTAGTGATTTAGAAGGTCACTGATGTAGTCCGGTGCAAGGCCATTTAAAGCTTTGTAGGTTATTAATAGAATTTTATATTCAGTCCTGTAAGACACAGGGAGCCAGTGAAGGTGAAGCAGGATGGTTATTACATGCTCGCTGTTGTTCATGTAAGGACTCTTGCAGCAGAGTTTTGAATCAACTGGAGCTGTGATATAAGATTAGAAGGGGCACCAGCCAGCAACGAGTTACAATAATCGATGCAGGATGTGATAAAAGGATGGACAAGTTTCTCAGCATTAGAGAAGGAGAGGAATGACCGAACATGGGATATGTTATGGAGGTGAAAGTAAGAAAGTTTCTTAATGTGGTTAATGTGGGTGGAAGAAGAAAGGGAGAAATCAAAAATGACACCAAGATTCCTTGCATCAGAAGAAGGTCTGATGAGATCACCGTTAAGAGAAACCGAAAAGGAGCTCATTTTCTTAAGTAGCGCTTTAAGTGCCAATTTGCTGGAGTTCAGTTTTGTTGCAATTTAATTTTAAAGAGTTCCGCTCCATCCAGGTTTTAATTTCACTGAGGCAAGTTGTGAGCTGAGAAAACTCTGAACTTGCACTTTTGACATTGAAATAGAGTTGAGTGTCATCTGCATAAAAATGATAACCCAGTCCAAAGCTACGAATAATATGGCCAAGGGGAAGCATATAAATACAGAAGAGAAGAGGGCCGAGGACAGAGCCCTGTGGAACTCCTTGTGTGACTGGCGCTGAGCTAGATCTGTTGTTGCCAAGACTAACAAACTCTTGCCTATCAGTCAGATAGGACTTGAACCACTGGAGGGCAGTGCCAGAGATACCCAGCATGTTCTCCATTCTGGACAGTAGAATATCATGTCTGACCTGAGTGTCAAATGCTGCACTGAGGTCTAACAGAATTAATATGCTGGTTTGTCCAGAGTCTGCTGCCATAAGCAAATCATTGGTTACCCATAGCAGAGCAATTTCACAGCTGTGCTGTGCCCTGAAACCAGACTGAAAGGGTTCCGTCAAATTATTAGAGGTTAAGTAATTGGTGAGCTGGGATACAACACACTCAAGAAGTTTTGACAGAAAAGGTAAGTGGGAAATAGGCCAAAAATTGTTAGGATCGTCACCATCAAGACCAGACTTTTTTAACATGGGGGTTACAGAAGCGATTTTAAAAATGGCTGGCACAAACCCAGTGTCGAGGGATGTACTGATTATTGTCGTAACAGTCGGGATTATGGCATGAAGGCAGGATTTAAGAAGTGTGGTGGGGTCCAGTACACAAGTAGTGGGCCTCATCTTACAAAGCAGGTCATTAACAAATGCCGATGTGACTGGTGAAAATTTAAAAAAGGAGCTGGATGGAGTGGGGAGACAGGGAAGGATATAAATGGATGATGGATTTATGTTAGTTGAAGTATTTAGATCTTTAATTTTATTGCGGAAAATGTGGAGGAATTTTTCACAGACTTCAGTAGAGGAGACAATTGGGCCAGATGCAGGTTGAAGTAATTTATTAACTACAGAGAACAAAACCCTTGGGTTTTCATGGCCACTTTCTGTTATTCTAATGTGTGTTCTTGGCTGCAGTTGGTGCATCCCTGTAAGCCCTTTGATGGTCAGAGAAAGCCTGGATGTGAACAGTGAGGCCAGTCTTACATGACATTCTCTCAAGGCATCGGCCAGTTGTAATTCAGCCATGGTTCTTTCTGGCTGGTCCTTAAACGTGTTGATTCCTTTCTTTATGTTAATAGTGTTGGTAATTTAATTTGCATGAGCTGTGAACACCAGAGGGTGCTTCAACTCCCCAAACACCCAGCACAAGCAGGCTCAGACACAAGTTAAAAGACTAAAGAGTCTTTTATTGTGGGAAACTCTTTAAAGCAAGCATTTCCCACCACAGGTACAAGTATGATAAGCACAATACAACACACGGCAACTCTTTCCTTCCTTTTCTGTGTCTTTCACTGCCTTCTCCACTCTTCCTCCTCCTCCCGACTCTGACTCCCTGAGTTTTAGGTGGGCAGCTCCTTTGATGTAATCTCTTGGAGTGCTTCCAGTAAAATGACACTGCACCTCCAAAGCACTTTTGGGTGAAATTGAACTTCCCAGTCCTGCAGCTCCCCCTGGTGGCTCTCACATGATCCAACAGGGCTGTCCCCCAGGACTACAATAACTACAATGCTTTATGGGTATTCATGTAGGGATCCGAGCCTGGGCTCGCTGCCAACTAGCATCCTAAGGGAGACAAAGCTCTGTGTAAGTTGTCTTCCCTTGTCCTTCCATCCCGAGGGATGTCCCTCACAGGACAAATGCTCCGTGTGTTTTGTGGGTGGTCCTCCACAAGGCAGGACCTCCTGTTCATCACCGTCAAGGGACTTCCCTCAGTGCTATAAAGGTTGAGGGAAGCCCCCAGTCCCCTTGTGTTCGTGGTGTGGTGAGATCTCTTGAGTTTATTATGTGCTTGTTGTGATTTGTTGTTGTTTTTTGACTTCGGCTTCTGGATTGCATATTTGGACATTGTTTACCTTCTGTGCCTTTGAGCTCCTCAGAGCTATTTTTGTTTAACAGAGCTTTTTGTTAAAATAAATCTTTTATTAATATTGATTTTTCATTGGGCTCTTTTTAAACTAGCCAGGGTTTGATGGTAGTTCTCCCTCTAGTGGACGTTATTGGAATTTTTGTGACTGTCCTGCTTAGAAACTTTTTAGCTCCTAGTTTCTCGTATGTATGGGCCATGCAGGGCTGTGACTGACCGTTGTATTTAAAGGGAATGATTTGCAAAATGTCTCACAATGAGCCGTTTAAGCAATTGACATTGCTCCTGCTAAGGCTGTCAGTGCGCGATTCTCCCCTGATCTGAAGGTCATTATGGACTGACTCTCGAAGACACTAAGAAAGGCAAGATTGGGTAGCGAGAAAAATATTTCAGAAACACTGCATTTGTTAATAACAAAAAAACAACATTATTTTTATTTTTTTAATTATTGTTAAGATTTTTTTTTGTTTTGTATTTGTATTTCTTTCTTGAACTAATTTTATGTATAAAACACACAATAATTTTGTAGTTGCTGAATTCATTTTCAGTGTTAATTTTTTGACTTGAAGTAGTGACTTTAAATAATTTATGCCTTTTTTTCTATCCCATCTTGGTTTTTATAAATGCTGCCATTGTGTGGAATGGTTGCTAAGTGTTGCTATGTAATTAGCGTTATAAGTGTGTCACTTGACATCATCAATACGATGGCATACAAGATCACTCCAGATGTTTGGTTCATGCAAGATTTGTATGACAAGTGTGAAATGTGGGCTTTTTGCTTTTCTTTGTTCTTTCTGGTGTAGCCTGCAGGGAGCGCTCCAGCTCCCCTAACCCAGACAGCGCAACACACAGGCTTTTATTTAGCTGTGGGAAACTCTTCTTTAAGCTTTTCCCACAATTCAGCCACAATACACGGAACAAAACACAAATAATGCAAGCACATCTCTTTCTATCTGTTTCCAGTCATCCTCCAGCAAGCTTCGTCTTCTCCCTCCTGACTCTGGTCTTGTAGGACTGGTCCAAAAGCACCTCCGGGCTAGGTGGGAGCCTGATGACATAGGGCTCAGGAGTCCCTACAGCACCCCCTGGTGGCACACCTGAGACTCAACAGGGCTGAGCCACCAAACTCCAACTCCCAGTATGCCCTGTGGGAATTCAAGGTGCTGTACCAACCTAGGTGGCCTGCCACCTAGCAGCCCGGGAGGAGATGATGCCCTGAGCACAAGCCTCTCCCCAGGTCTTTCCACTTTGAAAGGTACCAGCCGTCCATCACACTGGTTATAGACAGTTTAGGTGTGATGTTTGACTAAAATTTAGGCTTTTGTTTAATAGTTTTTCAAAAGATCGCTTCATCTTCTCGTTAACAACTCGGTTAGGTTTTTGAAGCCCGCCTATTCTTGTGGTCCCCTTTTCATAACAATTATATTTCAGCTTCTGTCCTTTCCTTTTGCTGTGGATATGAATGTGTTCCAGCATCAGGTGTCATTTTTTTTAAAAATGCGCTATATAAAACTAGATTTTTCACACTAAAGTTTTATTTCCATAGTAGGGGATGCTATCAACTTACAAGCAGGCACTGCTTTACTCCAAAGTTAAAAAAAAAGTTTAAAAGAGGCCAACTTTGAAATAGAAGAGAACATGAAATAAAAATCATGCAGGCATCCCCTTCAATTATCAAGACCACTTAGTATGGAGGCCTGCCAGTTCAGGAGTGGGCCTGCAGAATTCATTCCGACTGAAGCACTGCTGTCTGGATTCAGGTGAAGACACACAGGAGCCCGCCCAGTGTCCCGATGGACCTTCTCCACACAGCCGAGAAGCAAGAATAAATCACAAAGTAGTAAAGGGGAAACTCTCATTTTTCACAAAACCCTGGAGACATGTCGGACTCTTCATTTCTATAGAAGGAACATGTAGAGCGTAAATCACCCTGCACCGGCAGAGCGTTATCTCGGCGTACCCACATGCTGACACTTCCTGTTGAAACAAATGCAAAACTATTTTGTCAATCTGTTTTGGATTAACAGGGAACAGAATTCTTTCACAAATTATGGGCATGAAACAACACCCTGCAAAGGGCCTTTTGGGAAATCCCACGCCTGCATGGTTCATCTCCATGGCATGTGTCCTACATTTTTAAATATGGCTGTAAAAAAATAAATAAATAAAGCCACAGAAAGTCGTATTTTCCAGGCAAAGGTTGAAGACTGAACTCTCCCCTTGAAGGCCTGATGTTGTCCTATCAGTCCACAAGTGACGTCACAGAGGTTAGCCATTTTTCCATCACACGCAAGTCTATAATAAAATGCACAAAGCAGCAGCCTAATGGGCAGATGTTAGACACAAGCTCGGTAGCTTTTAGGATGAGGAAAAAAATTCTGATCACACTGCTGGGCAAATTCCTTGTTTGTCTTTCTGCGTCCTTATGCTTCTTGTCCAGATTGCTGCTTTTAATGCGTAAAGAACTGAACTCAGTGACTCGGCAGTAAGTCTCAGGTGGACTCGAGTGCTCAATTCAAGTCGATGGGACAGTGGTCAGCACTGCTGTCTCACATCATCATGGAGCTGGGTTCAAATTTTACAGCTGGTGGCTGTCAGTATGGAATGTGTACATTCACCATCAGAATTTTCTCCAGAAATTTCAATTTCTTCCAACCAACCTACAGCTTATGTTGGTTCATGGCATGGATGAGCTGCTGTGACAAACTGCCATCTTGTCCAGGGTTTGTTCAAAAATAGATGGTCTAAATTGAAGTTGCTTTTTTATATATACAGTAGATTCAAAAAGTATTTAGACCCCTTCACTTTCTTCACTTCACTTATTGTGATGTAGATTTCAATTTAAATTGAAAAAGTTGCCATCTTTGCTTTGCAATTTCCCCCACAAATAACCTCTCATCTATGGGTCAAGAGTGAAAGCTTTAGATTCGTCAAAAATTTCGATGGATCTCAGCGTTTTAGGGTCCCCTGATACCAAAAACATTGATATCTTGATGATTGGTGTGTGTCGCAGTTTCTTGAGGACGGTCTAGAGCTAAACTGGAAACTTGTAGCAGGGAGTGCGTTTTGTTTCATCGTCCCGTTTACTGTCCGTTATATGTGCGTCAGTAAATGTTGTCCCCGTAAGTGAAGAGGGGAAGGATAATGGAGAGAGACCACAACCCCAGAGATGGAAAACTTTGCTTTTAAACAAGAGGAGTGAAAGGCGAGAAAGAGGTGAGGAGAAAGGAGAGAGGAGAAAGGAGACAGTTTACACAATCATTTACAAACTCATCACTGCCGTTTATTGTATCATTCCATTGCTTGCTTTTTTCAGCTTCCGATTCGACATCACGACAGCCAGAGCCGAGGAACCCCGGGGTTTGAATTCATCCCAGCCATTGCCAGGACTTTCACGATGAGGTCGTTTTGTTTTCGCGAAAGGAGCACAATACACTACAGCCCGTATCAGTACTGCCGGACTTTATTTTGAACTCATTTTTCACTACTTTTCAATCGCTGTGTTTACCTGATCTGTGTTTGTATTTGTGTTACGTGTTTTTATTTATTGTTTAGGGGCAAGGGAAGGTCAATGTAAATATTTGTACTGTATATTCGTGTTTTTATATTGTAATTAGTCTCTGGTGTTTTTGGGATAGTGGTGTTGTGCACACACATACATATATATATATTGTGAGCTGCAAAGCTAATCGTACCCCCAAAAGATACCGACGCCCCTGGGAAAACCCCTAGGAAACCCCTAGGAAACATAGACAGGCTACCTTCACATTTCTCCTTTCCCTTCTGGCCAGCTCTGTCGCGTAATCTGCCTCTCGCGCGGTGCTCCGCCTTCTCATAAAGCCTGTATAGGCTTCTCTCAGTTTTGTTAAATTGATCTCTTTATCTCTCAGACATTCTCTGCTCATGGCGGAACTGTCATCTCTGTCTTGTCATGGAGCACGTTTAAACTTTCGAAAAAAGACAAATGTTTGTTTGCAGTGCTTTGAATAAAGTTCCTTTTTTTCTACAACCTCCTGTGTCTCTGTGCAAATCTGTGACCCAAGCGTGACAATATATATATATTATCGAATATTCGTCTGTCCTCGTATCTATCACTTACAATATATCCATACTTGATTTTACATATCTGTCTACTGTTTTATGGTTATTTCGTCGTGTGGGGGAAAAAAAAGGACAACTTGTAAGGAGTACGACTTGTTATTAGAGCAAGAAGCCTCAGGTGATCCATGGAATAGTCTTGGTAGTGTAGTGGCTGGTCTGGGTAAGGGGTCGGCCGTTACAAACTTAAGCCTGTTATGAGGTGACAAAGTGCTGATTAGTTTTTGAGCCAAATTGTGCAAGAGAAAGAGAAACTCTAGAGGAACCTTCTAATACTGGTGGAGTGGTGGCTCTGAGGCTAGGGATCTGCACTGGCAATCGGAATGTTGCTGGTTCAAATCCCGTAAAATGCTAAAAGGGACTCTGCTCTGTTGGGCGCTTGAGCAAGGCCCTTAACCTGCAATTGCTGAGCGCTTTGAGTAGTGACAAAAGAGCTATATAAATGCAAAGAATTATTATTATTACTGTAATTCTGCAATCAATTATGAATTCTTCTTGTCAATTGATTTTCGTAATGACCTGTTTCATGATCAGAAAGATCAGCATCAGAGCGGTAAATAATTGCTCAAATGTTATAGAATAGTTCAGGTAACTCGATTTCTAGGGCTTAACGCCTACTGACACTCACATCTGAATTTTTTCCATCAGGGTACTCTCAATAACCCATAATGACAAAGTGAAAACATGTTTTCAGTTAGATTTACACATTTATTCAAAATCAAAAGCAAATCTTTCATTCCTATAGGTATTTAGATCCTTAATTCAATACTTTGTAGAAGCCCCTTTGGCAGCAATTCCAGCTTTGGGTCTTCTTGAGTAAGTCTCTGCAGGCTTTGCACACCTGGATTTGGGCAGTTTCTCACATTCTTCCTGGCAGATCATCTCAGGCTCTGTTAGAGTGGATGGTATGACATCTGTAAACTACAATTTTTAGGTCTCTCCACAGATGTTCTATGGGGTTTAAGTCTGGGCCACTCAACGTTGTAACGGCCGACCCCTTTACCCAGCCGGCAGCTACACTTCCAAGACCTGTGGCCTGGATAATCGACTGAGAAATAATCTAACTATCAAGCCGTACTTCTAACCAATTAAACTTTTCCCCCACAATCGACGGTGAAAAGATAAGTACAAAAACAGGATGTAAAATTTAAACGGATTATATGTATTAAGTGAAACAAGACATGCAAAAAATAGAAACATATAAATATAAATATCCCTCCACCCCAGAAACAACAAGACACCACCAAATATGACTATAACACCCCAAATATAAATACAACAAAAACCCTCCCTTGTCCCTGTAACATATAAACACACAACACGAATAACGACAATGACTAATAAACTGAATGCTTGTGAACGTGAGTCCGGTAATAAAGAAGCTGTCCTGAAAGCGGTTGACTGAATTAATGAAATTGAGACGTTTGATTCTCCCCGGAAAAAATGGAGCAGCCTCACCATGAATCCTCGGTGTGTGGTGGATGATTAGGTCCAACCCCGGGGTCTCTCGTGGTGAAGTCCTTGAAGCAAGTCCGGCAGATGGAAAAACAAACTGGATGGATATGCGCGATATGGAAAATAACAGGTACAGTTGGCTCGTGGTCGTGAATGTGAAAAAAATCTCCTTCTTTCCTCCCCCCTTCCTTCTCCTCCTGCTGACTTAAATAGTCCTGTGACGGCTGTGATTGATTAATTGTAAACAGGTGTTTTCCAGGTTTGTGGCTGTGGTCTCCTTCCATCATCCGTCCCCCTTTACGGGGACGGCATTAACTGATACACAAACAGTAAACGGGACAATGAAACGAGACGCACTCAGAACTGACATTTAACACTAATTATGTGACCCTGCTACAACGTCAGCCAGAGACTTGTCCAAAAGCCACTCCAGCACTGACTTGGCTGTATGCTTTGTGTTGTTGTCATGCTGAAAGGTGAACCGTCACCCCAGTCCATGGTGGTGTGCACTCTGAGCGGGTTTTCATCAAGGACCTCTCTGTATTTGCCTTCCTTCAGTTCTTTTTTTTAACATTTTATTGAATTTATTAAAATCAAATAACATTCCATACAAGCAAGTCAAATTCTACAAAACTAAGTTTGAATCAAATCAACCCCCACCCAGCCTTCCCTCAATTCTGTCCCATTTCCCTGCCCCTGCCACTGAGAAGCCCCCCCATAGAATGTGGCCACCATCTTGCTTTAACTGTATGGATGGTATTAGTCAGTGATGAGCAGTGCCTGGTCTTCACTAGACATCGTGCTTAAACTTCTGCCCAAACAGTTCAGTTTTTTGTCTCATCAGACAAGAGAATCCTTTACCTCCTGCTCTCAGAGTCATTTACATGACTTCTACACAAAAGCAGCTTCTTTTTAGCCACTCCACCTTAAATGCCTGACTGATGAAGTGTTGCAGAGATGTTGTCCTTCCTTCTTTTGGATTAGATTAACTCTAGGAAGAGTTCTGGTGGTTACAAACTTCTTCCATTTCACAAGTATTGAGGTCACTATGCTCCTGGAAACACCTCAAAGCTTTAGAAATGGTTTTATAGCCTTGTCTTGATCTACGCCTCGCCACCATTTTATTGTGGAGGCCTACAGAGTTTAAAAAAAAATTAAACTTTATTATGCCAATTACACCAATTCCAAATCCATTTAGTCACCATCAAAATACTACCATTGGGATGCAATTTACTTGTCTCGGTGTTATTCCCTTTCCTGGAAACATTTCTTATACCCATCTGTTGCTACCATGTCTAGAGCCTCCTGCAAACTGTCTTCCCTGCAGTCTCAATTTTAATATTAGGAACAACAGAAGTCACAGGGAATGAGATCATGTGAATAGGTAGTCATGAAGAAGCAGCCATATTGTTTTTGGCCAAAATCTTTGACTGACGGAATGTGCAGGTGCTCTGTCGTGGGGGAAAATGCAGTTTTTCCTGCACCACTGCTCTGAACATTTTTTTTTCCTGATACTTTTCCACAGATGTCTCAGCAGCAGCTCATTGAAATGTTGATCATTAACAGTTTGCTCACAAGGAACAAACTCTTTATTAAGAGGTCTGTCAATGTTGAAAAATGCAATCATTAGTTGTTTTTGATATGACCTTGTAGCGGTCACGGGGATGCTAAGATTCACAGGCAGTGATTTGTTAATTTTATTGTGTGGATCCTAGCAACACATCTAGCCTTGACCCAGCACGCACACACTCACACACAGAGGCACTGTTAGTGGCACAATGAATGGATAATAAACTATGAAATATATTCATCAAATAATGAAAAAAGAACACACAATATAACTAAAGCCAGGTACACAAAGGCCCTCCCTGGCTCCCTGACAATGATAATAAATTACAACAGTAACAACTAACAATAAACACTTACAATGTCCGAAACAGTCCAGTATTGCAGGGGAAGTTGATGGTGGGTGTAGCGTTTCTGAAAACCCAGCTTTTTAAAACCCGATGAGTCCGGGTCGGGTTCAGATCCAAAATCATTGTATTAAAAAAATCCAAATTTTACATTTGATACAAAAGGTTTATTATTATCTACATAAAGTTTACAAGTATTTTTTTATTAGCTCTAATATAATAATATTTAAGGAACACCAAAGCATTAAGAGACTTATCTCCCAATGCCGATCTAAGTTTGGTGCAAAACTTTTCAGACACCGAGAATGTTCTTTCGTTATCCGTTGAAGTAGGTTTCACTGTGCATAGCGCGTCATAGAGCCTCTCAAGATAAATGGTTCACTTTTTGGTGTTTTTGAAAAGTAAAAAGTCCTTTCGTAGATTTCCGAAATCATCAGCTTGGATATCATCAGTTTTTTATGCATTTTTCAGAATTAAATTTAACTCTTCCTCCATTGTTAATACTGTTTCATCTTTGTCGATTAATATTTAAAATAATTAGAAATAATTTAGTCGATCATAATCTAAATAGGATATAATCATTATATTTATATTTAAGACCATTTCATTCGATAATTACCTTTCTTGTAAATGGCCGATGACGGATCGTATGCAGTGATAAGCCTTCTCAGTCCCGCTGTCAGTGACATACTAAAGGCCAAGCTACATGTCCAACCCGACATCGGACCCGACAAGAATAAAAGAAGCCATAAATCATTCCGCTTTTGTGGTATATCGAGCATACGACGTTATCTCTTGCTTTGAAGTCTAGCGCTTGCTGCACTACAGACGTGTGTGTTTAGTTACGGGTAACTTTAAATGGTAAATAATTATAAATGCTGTTACGTATCCTATATATTTATTAATTATCATATTATTTATTTAATATTTCGTCGAATTGTTAATAGTACTACCGAATTACCGTGTTTTAAAGTTTCCCATAACTAAACGCAAACGTCTGTACGTCTGGAATCGATCGATTCTAGAGTCTAATTATAGCTTTGTTATGGTGCAGTTCGCCTGGGGTATGCAAGAAAAAATGCGCACTTGGTCGAATATTTCATGTTATTTATTTTATTCTTGTTTTTTTTCCGAAATATTGTTAGTTACAATTAAAACAATTTAAACGTAATAATACATTTTGATTTTTACAAAAATTGAAGTCATTACCCGGCGGGTTTGGGTCTGGGTCGAGTCGAGTCCACAAATGCTAGGTGGGTGTGTATTTGAAACACTCTGTGAACAGCTTTCTGAAAGCAATGAAAGGTTTTATCCTACCAGGTTCCTAATGTGGTTTGGGTTTAGAAGTGATTGGGAGCTCTCCCTCAGGCAAAGACACACCCAGTCAGCACAAACTCACATGGACAGGCAGGCACAGGACACCACATAATCTGTAATTTAAGGTGCTCAATATGTAATCCAATTGTGTGTATGAGGTGTACTGTATTAACAAACAGACAGAAGATCACACCTCCTTGGCGTCTTTTAGGCTCCTTTTTAAAGGGCCTGCCTGCTCAATCTTCTTCCCAGCTTCCCCTGTACCCCCGGAAGCAGTCCAATAGCGTTATTCTCCTGGTGCTGTTGGGAGATGTAGGACATTTTAAGTAGCGCTGCTACAGTCTGATTTGCGTTTTTTCAGCTTGGAGAGAAACAATTGTCTAAGTTACGCACATGATTGTAGAGTAAATGTCAAAAATGCAAACTCAATCAACTTAGCACAATGCCACTTGGCAGACTGATTAACAAGACTATAGGCATAGGACCCATGTGCTAGCTTCACCCTGCACAGGCCTAAAAGGAGCCCTAGCTGTCAAAGTTCCAAGCACTTCTTTAATGTCCCAAAATCTATTAAATGCACAAACATGTCCTTCTAGGGAAATAAACTGTAACACCTTTGGCTAGGCAAGACAAGTCTCAGAGAAGAATATCAATAAATTTGACTATTTATTGGTATAAATACGAGAAGCACAAACAGTGGCAATAATGCAAAAAATGAGGCAAACCCACAAAACACATGGAGAACACATAATAGATACAAATACATACATACATAAATAATACATACAAAAATAATACTTTACACAAGCCAGGGAACACCCCATGGCTGAAAGGTGACAATCACCAGGTCTAAATGTACTGGAGAGGGCAGCCAGAGTAGGGACCCAAAGTCCTTTCCACTGCACCTGTGTTCAGCTTCGGAGACTTAGCTGGTTTCATTTTCACGTGGGGTCCCCAAACTTTGGGTTTGGGCCCAAAAGACTCACTCAGGGGTCCATGTAGGCCTTTGACCAGACCTTTCTCGTGCTGAACTGCAGTATATCTTTCAGTGGGGAGTATTTAAAGTGAAACGGTAAGGCTCCAAGATATGACACCATATTTAGCTTCAAAACGTAGTGATGGTATGCTGTAATCACCTTAGAACATTAAATCAATCTAGATGAGAGCCTGCCATTCAGCCCAACAAAGCTTGCTAGTCCTATCCATTATACATCTCTGTATATTGTGAGAGACGGCCGGTAGCCTTACCAAGCTGGGAAGCCCTTGGAATGGAAGGACACAGGCACAGAGCATTATCTCCCACAGACCATTAGATGACTATTCCCCTAGGTTGCAGTGGTGCCACAGATTCCTACAGGGCAGCATGAGACATGGAGTTCTTCAACTTAGCCCTGTTGAATTCCGTGGGTGCCGACATTGGGGTGCTGCAGAGACTGTGGGGCCCTACTTCATGGGGATTGTTTTCAAGTGTTTTTGAACCTTGTGGTGGAAAATAAAAGGAGCTGCCTGTCTCAGAAGGACGTGCTAGAGTTGGGTGGAAGGTGGACAAGCTTATATGGAGGAGTCAGTAAGAGAACAGAAGAAGACAAAGAATTGCTATATTGTATTGTGCTTAGTGTACTTGTGGGTATGGTGGTGGGAAACGCTTATTGATAAGAGTTTCCCCACAATTAAAGACTCTGTGCTTTTACCTTGTGTCCTTGCCTGTGTAGGGGGTGTTTGGGGAGCCGGAGCACCCCGTGGTGTCTACAATATACAGAAATGGTTTTGATAAATATAAAATGAATGACTTAAAGTCAGTGAGATATATAAACCTCGTGAGTAGAGTGACCAATGGTGTTAAAAGCTGCAATTAAATCTAACACCATAATAATTGTAGCACCTTGTCCTTAAGAAGAAATTAGGTTGTCTTTGCCAACTTAAGTTACTGTTGTTATTGTGCTGTGAGGAATGCAAATGCCAAACATCTACTCAGTGAACATACTTTACAGTAAAGGGTTACATTAAGATAATTTTGAGGAAACAAAACCCAAATAAATCTCTTCTCAAATCCATTTTAAAACATTTCTGTTCAAAGCCAGTCGTGGCATCACAATGTAAAACATGTGGGTGGCCATCTGAGTTTCCTTAAAACAATTACAGTCTGGTCTGTTTGTTTCTGTTCCACAATATGAAGGGAGGGGGGTCTGTACAGCAAGCCAACCGTCTCTTTATAAAACTGCATGTCGCCTGTTCACAGGACGCTGGCTGCACTGGCATCTGCTCTCACCAGCTCACATGGTCATTGAAGTATTGCACATACTGAGAAGCGGATCATATACAGTAAATTCATTCTTGAAATTATTTTACTCGTTTCGCTGTCTGCCTCACTGTCTGACTTGTATATCTGGAAGAGTGACACATTCCAGTTAAGAATCATTAACCTTTGAGAGACAATCATCCTGACAGGCAACTTTATAAAGCACCGTTCAAAATGAAAAGCAGAAGGAGCTCTACGAAAGCCTGCAACTCAAAAAACACAAATCACAGCCAGTGATATCAAAACTTCAGTCAGGATGGAGGGCAAAATTAAATGTCAGGAATGGCTATGATTGGAAAGTGACAAATTTGTGCCAAGTTGACCAACATATTTAGTCCACAGAACAATTTAGACTTTAATTGCACAACAGGATCATGAGAGAGTTTTGCCAATTTAATGTTATATATTGTTAGGGATGGCCTGGACGCCCTGGTGCCAGGTGTTACATGGGTGTCCCCCTTGGCCTGGTCCAGCCACTCAGGCCCTCAACAATGAGGATCCTGTGAGCCAGATCACCCTTGGTGAATCGTGCCACATGGCTATAGTGTCGTAAATGACGCTCCCTCACAATGCAGGTTATGTGCCTCATTCGGGACTCCACAAGCAACTGGTCATCCGACACAAAATCAAGCCAGCGGTACTCAAGGATTCACCGAACAGACACAGTGCCGAAGGAGTCCAGTATTCATCTAAGGTCACTGGATAGCATCCATGTCTCACAACCGTATAGTAAGACAGGGAGCACCAGGACTCTAAAGGCTTGGACCTTCATTGTTTTGCATTCCGGAGGAGGTGGCAACAGGCAAATTCATAAAGAAACATTCAAAGAATGTGAAACATGATCAACATGGAGGACCTCTAAAAAAAAAAGGTTTGATGATGTGGAGAAGAGAGCTGGGCTGGACTGAATGGTGAAGACATTCAGCTCTTCAAATCTGTCTTCATGGCTAATCTTCTACAGTCCTGGTTTCAGTTACTTCTCTGGATTTTCTTGAGCTCTCTTATATCTTTTTAGTAATACGAAGAACAAAACTTCACATAACATTTCAGAAATGCTAAAGACAAACTTTTCAGTTTGTAACTCGGCACCCTATCAGACTTTTAAATAGCTTGTGCACACTGACCAGTCGTGGACTGTAATTGGTCTACTAGGACCCACAAGTCCCTCTCATAAAATACACTTTCTAGCTCCAAGCCCCCAGTGTGTAATTATATTTAATGCCTTTAGTTCCTAAGGGAAAGACTTTCATATTTATTTGCATTAACCTGTGTTTGCCAAGTATTTATTTGCCCATGTTTGAATTATTACTGACTTTCAGTCATCTGCAAATTTAACTTGACTGCTTATTCATATCATTTACATGCAGTATTGTAAAAATATTGAACCTCAGATGACCTTAACTAATTCTCAATAGGCATCATAATGCCCTTTCTTTACTAATGCCAGCTCATTTGTGCCTGGAAACCCAGCTGGAGGACTCTGAAAATGCCACATGGAATGAAAATGAGCTGGCCATCCGATCTGGCAAATGAGGCCCCTGCGGCCACTGTGACCATTGTGCCACCCTGCCACCTTACACGCCGATGTAACTGTTGCTCAGTGTTTAGATGATTACTGGGATCGGCTCCAACTTCCCAGTAATGGAAGGGTTTGGAAAATAGAAAGATGAATGGATGGATGTTCTCACACTCTTTGATCCTAGGAACTATAATGTCATTGGGTAGGTGTGTGTGGCTATTGTAGTGCCATACTGAAGTGCAGCTTTTCCTGGCTTTACTCTTCACAAAACGAAGGATGCAGTGATTCAGGTAGCCACATATAGAGCAGCACGCACATGAAACACACTTGACGCTTTATTCTCCATACTTTAAACCTTTCATTCATTTTCTAAACCCACTTACTCATTTCACAGTTATGTGAGCCTATCTTGCCAGCATTGAACACAATGAAGAACTCAGAACTAGATGGTGAGCTGGACCACTGAACGTCACGGTCACACACCTACACCAAGCCTTTTTACCATTGTGAACTAACTTAATCACACATGGTTTTAGGATGTGCCAGGAGAAACATCCAGATGAACACAAGGGGTACATGCCAGATCCACACAGGCAACCATCAGGCAGAGATTTGAACCCCAGATTCACCCGAGATTAAAACACCACTCTGCCATCCTCACTTATAACCCTTCATGTCCAAATGGAAAACTACCTGCCACAGGAAGCTGATTTCTGCGTTTCTAGGGAATTCTGACACATTTTTCAGCCATTGAAGCTTAACTGAATGACAGGCCATATTTCATGCGATTCTACACATCTATCAACCACTTGCATTAACAAAAATTTAAAAAGAGAACATTAAAATGGAACATTCCACAATAACCCTTAATCTAATCACTCTCTAATGTGGCTGCGCACAGTAACACTTGTGTTTGGACTTTATCTGCTTGGGTTGAGAGGGGCATGTTGTCTGTTCAAGTCTCCTGTGTTGTCCTTCTTCTCTTCACTGGCTTCCTGTTCGCTGCAGAATTGAGTTTAAAATGGTACTGTCTGTTTTTAAGTCCCTGGATGGTTTAGCCCCCTTCTATCTTACTGACGTCTTGCACCCTTACTCTTCTTCACGGTCATCGAGGTCCTCTGACCAGACATTATTGGTCATGCTGCTGACTTCCAGACTTGAGCTTAGAGGGGACTGCGCTTTTGCAGTAGCTGCCCCTAACCCTTGGAATAGTCAACCTTTATATTTTAGGTCAGCACCAACTTTGGTTTTGCATTGTGAGGGAGCGTCAGTTACGGCACTACGGCCATGTGGCGCATTTCCCCGAGGGTGATCCAGCTCACAGGAACCTCATTGTCGGGGACCCGAGTGGCTGGACCAGGCCAAGGGGTTGCCATTGTAACACCTGGCTGCGGCAGATAGAGGGTCATTTCTGGAGGGTGGGACTGGACCACGTGTCTGCCTGGTGGGGTTACCAACCGGAGTCCCGAGCTGTTTCGCCGTGTAGTGGGTGCTGCAACACACTGTAGCGGTGCATGCTCCCCAACTTGACCTGACTTGACCAACTATGGTCATTTTTACATCTCACCTGAAAGCTTATCTTTTTGACTTAGCTTTGTAAACTTGTATGTATTTATTTTTGGTGTATTTTTTAAGTGATTTAGTGATTATTGATACAATTTTGTGTACTGGGAATTTGTCATTTTTCGCATACCCCAACTTACTGTTCAGAGTGTTTTGGGATCAGAGAGCAAGGTCAGCTATTTGTACAACACCCCAGTAAGCAATTCCTGGTTAAGGGTCTTGCTCAAAGGCTCAACAGAGTAGCATTCCTTCTGTCACTGCCAGGATTCGAACCGGCAACCTTCAAGTTACCAGCCCAAATTTATTGTGGCCACCAGGGGCTGCACCACCTCTCCAAACCTGACACAGACAGGTGGGGGACACAAGTTCAGCACAACACATTTTTTAGTTTCCTTGTGGGAAATGCTTCCTTTTTGTTTCCCACCTGCACAGCATAGTTACAAGCACCAAGCACTCTGGCTCTCGGAGCAGTGGCAGCTGGCTCCTTTTACCCTGCACCTGGGAGCACTTCCAGTTAGCATGGTTCTGAAGCACTTCTGGGTGAGATGGAAAGCCCAACATAGTAGCATCCCCTACCGTCAACCAAGGAACTGAACAGGGCTGTGCCGCACTCCAACTCCCATGAAGTCCTGTGAGAATCCGCAGTGCTGCAGCAAACCAGGGGTGGCTGCCATGTGCTTATTTTCTCCCTGAGTCGTGCCTCTACATACTGTAGGTGTTCATGCCTGGTAAGGGCCCTGCCCGTCCACCACAATATATACTGTATGCATTTAGTGTATTTATGGACGCTGTACAGTACTTGGCCGACTTCTGTTATTTTTAAATGTACTCTGTAAATAAAATTGACTTGACTTGTTAGAGTGTTGGGTGAGCTGGCAAGCATTAATAGCAATTTTGTTCGCTATCCCTTGGCTACGTCCCAGGACATCTACCATTTATTTGAAGTGGCATGCACCTCAAACTGCAATACTTTTCATTTCTTTTTGCTTGTTAGCTCCATTTTAAAGATTTTGTGGCTTAGTTCATACTGTATAACATAAATGGTGACTCATGCCTAAATGTTAAAAAATTCCATTTTCTCATTTTATTTTCCAACCGGTAGAACTTAATAACGCATTTTGTGTAATTAAATAATTCATTCTTTTGTGTTATGATTATTACTTTTTTTTGCATTTTATACATTTTTCTATATGTTTTCTTCATTGTTAACTTACCTTTTACAGGTCAAAGGAATACAGTTGTTTCATTTATTTTTGGATTTGAAGTGTTTGTGACTCTGTTAAAGATGAATTGCTTTTCCCATGATGCCATTTTGTGTTTTTATGGGTGTTGCCATTTTGTGATTTGTGTAATGTGGGTTGCCATGCCGTTGTGGAGCCTTGGGCTCATATCAGACACTTGTGCTTTGTTTGCGACTACTCTTTACAATCGAATTACTTATCTTTTCTGGCTAACAACTATCTGTTCTGTTCTGTGAGTTTGATTGTTGAATTCCCATTTTTTGACAATTGACAGATTGGCTTCATTAATTTGGTTTTGATGCGTGCTTTGTTTTGACCACATTTCATTCACCTTCTACCTACCTCTGTGTTGTCAGAGCAATTTGCCTTTCAAACTTTCAAGATACAGGTTCACGGAGCTCTTCTTTGGCTTTGATATACCAGAACTGAACTGTTCAGTGGCACAGTGGGGCCTGCTACCCATCAGGGCTCTCTTTGTGTTAAGTTTAACTTGTAGCAGGGCTGCATCAATGGGGATGACTTATTGTGTTTTCTGCCGTGTCATGTCTTTCATAGTGTTGTCGCGTTTATGTAGTCTATAGTGCGTCTGTATAAATGTTGTCCCCTGGAAACAAAGGGTGGAAGGAGAACGCTGCAGGACTGTGACACCTCAAGGTAATTTTCCTGTCCACCCATCAAGTCCACCTGGTTTATTTCCTATAAAAAAAGAGGAGAAAAGGAGGAAAAAAACCAACAGAACACAACACAGAAACGCATCAAGAAAGAGAAACGTCAATCCTGGTCGTCATGCACCGTTCCACAGCTTGCTGCTCTCAATGCCGGACCTGTAACGATCTCGCCATTTTCACAAAACCCCGGGGTTCAGTAGTAACAGGACACGCCGAGGACCTTATGGTCAGACCGTTTCTTTTTATTTTGGGAAAGGAGCAAACATGAGGCAAATTGGGGATCATACTCTACCAGAACACAAGTGGTGGCTTACACGTGATGTGAAATGAGTCTGGTGATTTTCTTCACTAGAATTCTTTACTTAATAATATTAACTGACAGGAAGATGCAAGCAGAATTAATGCACATAAATTCTTCCAGTCAGGACTAAACACCTTTCTTACTGTGTCAATGGCACAAATTTCACTGAAAGTGAAATACAGTTTGTGCCAAGTGAAAAACTGTGTTTCACTGTAATACAAGGTGATGTGACACATTGTACTCATTACTAGTTATTTTCTTATATTCACTTAACTGTGGCAACATGTATTTGGCTAAATTAACAAGAAACATAGCCAGATTGCCTCATTTCTTAGTTTTCAGGTAGGACGATCATTTAAAAACCTCACACCTCAAGCACCCCGACCCACCATCACACTCATCTTCCAAATTCTCTCCTGCTCTCTCCTCAAATAATTTCACAAAAGCTTCTGCCTAAAGTTCAAAATCATTGTGTAAGCACACAATAATAATTCCTTTCGTAAACGTGCTTAATCCATTACAGAGTTGTGCCAGTCCATCCCAGAACACACTAACAAATAAACAGACCAATATACTCACCAATCGGCCCAAAGTGTGCTTTTGCGGCATGTGGGAGCAAAGCCATGTACCTAGAGGTTTCCTTCCCTGACTTATAGACAGTAATCGAGCTGAGATTAGAGCCCAGGTATCTTGAAATACGAGGTGAGACACAAAAATAACCAGAATGGACTCGGGGTTTTCCTGGAAAACCGTCTGGAAGTCGGCTGAACGTGAATCATAGAACTCTATCCCCTCCTACACGCCCTCATAAACTGACGACCGGCTTGGTATATCCTGTGAATAGCCCAGTCAGTACTTGTACAACAATCGCTACATGAGATTTCGCTATAATGTCGGGTGAAAAAAATCGAACAGCGAATCAACATCAAATTTCTCACGAAATTGAACAAAACGGCCACAGAAACTTATGAAATGACAAAAATAGTGTACGGTGATAACAATTTGTCTTGCACACAAGTTTTTGAGTGGCACAAACGTTTCAAGGAAGGACAAGAAAATGTGGAAGACGTTCAACGCCCAGGTTGGGAAGGGGGTGGGTACTTCACCAAGACAATGCTCCCGTGCACAATGCTTGTTCCGTAAAGCAATTTTTGACTGATAAAAACATTCCTGTCCTCGATCATCCTCCCTTTTCACCTTTAGCTCCCTGTGGTTTTTATTTGTTCCCAAAAATCAAAAGTGACCTGAAGGGAACACATTTTTCTTGAATGGATGAAGGAAAGACAGAAATGGCAAGCCTGTTGAAGAGCCTCAAGCAAGAAGACTTCCAGCACTGTTTCAATCAATGGAAGATACATATGGAGCGGTGTAGAGATCAGGAGGGGGGAGTATATAGAAAATGACAATGTTTACAATGCTGTAATTCATCAATAAATATATTTTTTACCAATTATTTTTGTGTCTCACCTCGTATCAAGCAGTAGCATTCACCACGCTACCACTACACTAACATGAGTTCTCCAATCACCACTTTAACACCGTCCATAGATTCCTCTCTGATTCTCCCCAGCTGTCAGATTAACTCCACACATGGAAACTGATGGAAAGAAAAACTTCAAAGTAATCATCATCTACATCAACCCGGCACGATCAAATCCCCAAGCACCACTTTAACAATCTGGTGCCTGGCAATAACCGAGCAGATCAACTGTGATGTTGGAGCGAGCTCTTTTGTGTGGAGTAGGTACAGCAAATCCAATTTTAAAAGCAGGTACAGAGCTTACCCTGAAGGGTCTGTGCAAGTCTCTGAGGTATAAATTAAAATCCAGACTCGGTCTTGCCAATCCTGCTATTCCAATTAAGTGTGTCCCGGTGGCTCAGTCCAGTCGTTTCTCGTATCCTTTGTCTGGGGAGGGCCAAAGGAGAGTGAAGCTCATCATTCTACACTTTCTGACAGGTTGCAGCTCCTACTAAGAAAGCAGAAGGAAATGAAAAAAACTGGAAAGAAAACAAATGCTGAAGCCAATAAACAACAGCTTGTTGGCTTCTCCGAGAAATCGGGAGTGCATCTTCTGCTACAATGGTGTCCCAAAAACAAATGACAGCCAGGGGTTGCATACCTTTCCCACTTCCTTAAAATAAAATGTTTTTAACCTCTCTGTGCATTTCAAGTTCACAAAATATCCCCAATGACGGAAACCATCAAGGATATGTGTCGCTCCAAGTTTCGCATTTCTCAAATCTCTGGTCTATTGAGATTTCTAAGACTCTTTTGTTGTAAGGCTTGTCCTCTTTAATAAAACCCTTGTGTGCGTCCAATGTCCAGTGAGAAGTCTGATGAAGTGCCCATGTGCGGGGCACGGTGCGGCGCTTTCAAAGCAGATGCTTCAAAGGCCGCCTGACGTGTCACACAAGACAGAGAGGGCGGGTCCTATAAAATATCGTGCGGCCAATCCAATCGGATTTCGGTAAATGAGGTAAGACCTAAAACATAAAACACAAAAAATCCAATCGGGTACTGAGACCCAGAGACCAGCTTCCCGAATCCCCATTGTTGCGCAAGTGTTCACTCTGAGGATATCAGATTTGCGATTAAGAAGCTTGGCCCGGTAAAGTGTAAAGTGTCAGTCGTTGAAGGGGTTTTCCTAAATATACGAATTTTCATAATATTACAATACAATGACTTTTATTTTCGTGCACATTACATCAGTTGCTGGGAAGAATGTGCTGATTGCCCACTGTTGTGACAGAAAATTAAACGCATATTACGGACAGCAAAGCCAGTATTACTGTCAGAGAAAATTACAGGCATTTTACGGAAAAAATTTAATGAGGTTAAAGGTCCCTTGCCATTTAATATAGACTGTTCCTACTAATGTTTATGGACTACTGTTCTAGTGCCCGTTATTGTAACGGGCTTAATGTCTAGTTTTATCATAAGTCAAGAGTTTGTGACCCAACTTTAATGTGTAAGCCAAAAATGTAATGTTTTCCAATTCAGCACGGTTAGTGGTTGTATGGTTGGTTGGGCTAATTGCATAGACATGAGTTCTGTGTTGGAATCTCATTTTTGGTTTTCTCCAATTGAATGCTTTCCATTCCTCTACCACTATTCTAGATTAGCCCTTAACAAAGCTCCAACATCAAATTAGATTACTTCTTTTCCAGAGCCGAGACATGACTGTCACTACTGAGAAGTCTTTCAGGACATTGCATCTCTCAGCTTCATGGCCTCACATGGAGAGACAGGCTATTAATAATAATAATAATAACTAGGGGGCTCTGCCCCCTGCTTGCTTCACTCACCAACCCCATTGCGGTCATTTCCTGGATCTGCTGCTTGCAATGAATCGTGCTTTACTTTTGGATAAACACGATTATATCAACTCTGTCTTTGATATTTCTGAAACTATTATTGCTGACAATTCGTCACATGTTGGTTTATTATATATGCGAGCGTGATCATTTGGATTCATATAGAAATCCAAGAAAACGTCTTTGTCTGTATTTTTCAGATAAATTTAGTATAAAGTGCGATACTTTTGGACATATGGATTTTTATCCATTATTGGCTATAGAATTTCTAATATGTCATATCATTTAAATCATTCGATTATATGTTGCATCGCTTCTCCGTGATCATAAATATGAACCTGACCGAAATACGGTTTCTTTGAAATTAAACTTGTAGTAGCTTTAATTGTTGCGGGACCACAGATTCTCATAGTGTATGGTCCTGAATTGTGTAAGTCTACGTTTTGAGAATTGAATGATGCGAACCCGAACAGATTATTGAAGGTTTGGAAATTTTGCCTATAGTGTTTGTGGATTTCACTTTCATCAAATAAATCTTTTATTTCTTGTGGATATGCCTCTTCATTGGGAAGAAGCACTACTTTTCCCCGATGGCAACACAAATTAGACGATCTACAAGTCTCTGACTTAAACTTTAAAACCAAACAATATCTACATACGTCTGTCATATCACCTATGTCCATATATTCGATCTCTTTTCGCTGTTCCATTATTTCACTGAGTAATAATTTCCGTTTGTTAGTGCTAATGCGACCTTTATTATCAGTTTTTTGAGAATCATAATCTCTAACCTGCTCTATGTGTGTGTCGCACCAACGTTTTTGAACCTCTTTACGACGTTCTACTTTGTCTTCTACTCTTTGATTTGTATTTCCGCCCCCGCATGGACCTGTTAGGTTTTCAATTCCACTTGGTCTGGACTGATTATAACTTTCCTTATTTTCCGAATTTGCACTTAGATTATTATTGTTCTTTTTTGAATTCTTTTCTCTCCAACGCTTTTGGGCCTCTTTTCGACGTGCTGCACTTTCTTCTTTGTTTAGTCGTTGACGTTTCATCTAGAATGTATAAAATAATTGTCCAGAAAAGGATTACATTGAAGGAAACGAAAAGATTGTATGTCTTGTATTAAAATGAGGAAAACGTAAAAATGTATAAAAGCTGAGAGCACAGGAACTGTGTCTGACAATAGCATTCACAGTAATGAGAGGTCAGTGGTCCATGGACGGGGTTAAATCTCTTGGCCCAAAGTCTCATCTCGTGGGACTTGAAGTTATCTCTCTGAAAAAAGTCTCATCTTGTCCCAGGATTTTTTTATATAATAGAGAGATAATTTAATTTCATTTTATTAACTTGCAGCCCTAAAGTCAGGAAGTGGCAGTTTATCGAGCTGAGCGAAAGGAAGTGTTCCCCTGCTTCATTAGGCTTCTATCTACAAGAATGTCTCCAATACAACAGCCTCTCTGTATTTGCCTCTCCGCTTACACTTGTTCCTATGATGAGTGGGGGATTTGCTGCTATAGGAAGTACTCCTTTATCTGAACAGTTGTAAAAGATCCAGGGGTCGATTCAGGACATGTTGGAAAGAGTATGTGTCCCAGATAGTCAGAAAGCATCTTGGAATTTTCTAGCTTTCTGACCATGGATTGTGTAAACCTTTGTGGATGAAGAATTTAATTTCACTAAGAATGGACCTTGCATTAAGTGGTTGTAAACGTAAAATTTGCTTTCAATTAATGGATGGCCACCCTGTTAGTTCTGATTTTACAGAATGTATTACCAAGCCCCCCAAATTTGAGAGCTGCATTGCGATTCTGGTTAGACAAGACATCCTCATAACATTATATGAAACACAATGGAGGTGCAACATTGTCATAACTTGTTTAGAGGTGTGGATCAAGGTGTACAATTCAGATGAGAAGTTAAGCAGCCAAGGATCATATTATGGATGAGTTTAACACTTGTAATAAATTAAAGACGCTGGGAAAACTCCAAGAAGAGTTGGGGAATAACCCTGTATAATCAGACACAATGAAAAAAACAGCAAAATATGGATCAAAAAGCAAGAGCATTTGACAGTTTGGTAATGGTTACATGGAGTTTATATAGAAAATGGTGGCAGGAAATGATCTAGACAGGAAATTACATCTAAAGCAGACAGACGGAAGTGATGTCATCACTAAGGGCCGGAAGTGACATCATCATGTAGGGCTGGAAGTGACGTCATAAATGGCGGAGCCAGAAGTGACGTTGCCAATGGAATTTGGAGATGGGATTGTTGGATAGTAGCCATTTTGGGGAACCGAAAGTATTGTGGGTGTAATATGATTTTCCTTCTTTGATTCTGTTGATGGAGAGAGGCATTAGTACATACAATCAACCCTTCATCTCTAGTAATATCACTCACCTTAGGGCTTGTTGGCTGCCTCCTAAGTGCTCGTGTGTGACACACTGTCCTTATTGCAGTAGCGACATACTAGGACGCAACCAACGATCTGGGGAAGCCTCGTTCTTCATGTTTATTTCAAATATTTGAAAAGGAAGTCTACCACAGTGACAGACTTCCCATTGGCCTTGCTATTCTCCCATTGAAAGGGTGCAGATTCAGGGAATGAGGCTTGTGATCCTCACTGCTGTTCCTTCTTATTTTGTCTGTCTCTCTCTCTGTCTCTTGAAGAAGTTATGTCTCCTCTTCACCTCCCAGGTAATTTTTGAAACTGTAATGCCCTTCTTCTTATGCTGTCAGTAGTGTAACCTCGTATTTGTGACTTGAATCCAGCACTAACACAAGGGCACTTCTAGATTTCAGAAGATGAACAACTGAAAGGTACAGATCAGGGCACAGGTGGGTCTAGAGCTGTGTGCAAGCCCACTTTTTGAATCCCACTCCCAGACACTCTGTCTGCTTAGCCTGCACACTTTGATTTGGCCAGGGAGCAGTAAACAAGCATATCCCAGCAAGCCACAGGTAGCTGTTTTTAAAAGTCTACCACTTTTATCATAGCTAAAAGAGCTCAGCTCCTTTCCATTTAAATTTTAAACCAGTGAAAATCTGCTCCCAGTCTCTGATTGTCCTGTCATTTTTTATTGTAATAGTCTGGTTGGTTTTGATTACACATCAACTATCTCCATTTTCTCCATATGCTCAGAGTATCTGGCACTTGGAAATGGCATCATAACAATAACAGTATCAGGTTCAGATTTTGAATACGTAAACAACGGGAATTTTTCTGATGTAATGGTTTTTTTTCTTCATATCCAAAGCAACTGTAGTGTTATTGTCTTATTGTCATTTGTCATCCTGCCTGTTCCTAGCTGTATGAAAGTGAACCGGTCCCATGATCACTACTTCTGTGTTGAGGCTCATGGGTCCTCAAACACATCTCTACTGACGTCTTTGTATGAACGGGCCATTTAATTATTTACTCTTCTTACTGGGAAAGCAGAATCCAGTAATTAGTAGGAACAGTTAATGTAATCGGTGCCTACAGAAATTTCATTTAGATGCCACCATCAAAACAGAAAGTAAAGCAAGTCCATTCTGCTACTCAAGGGGTACTGGCTGTCCAAGTAACGTGCTGACTTGGCCATTCAGCTCAAGCTCCTATGTTTGCATCAAACTCCTCTTAGAGGGTCACACAACCAAACAGTGGATAGCAGTTCTGCTTCATTGCTCCAGCGTCCTGGGTTTGCCAAGATGTTGTCCCTCTGTCTGTGGAGGTTCGACTTCCAGAGAGGGTCTTCCTCTCTGAAAATATGATCATGATTTCTGTGGGATGAGTGTGAGTGTAGGTGTGTTTGTAAGTAAGCCCTGCAGGGTGTGACATAAGTCTGTGGTGTATTAGCGAGTGTGAAGGGTTTTTTTTCCTTTTAGTGCTGCTCAGATTCATGTTCAGTGTATGTGTGTGCAGGAGCGACTATGCCTAATGGGGGACTGGACTAATTAGATATTCACGTGCAGAGAAAGCTTAGCACTGCCATCCCTCCATAGCAGCTCCATGAGTCAGTTAGTGTAGCATCTACACTCAAAGTTCTGAACCCAAAGGGAGGGGAGGTCAAAAAACAATGGCTGGAATAAAAGATAGATGACAGAATGTAACCAGTGAAGGAGAGAGAGAATGAATCAGTCTTGTAGATGTCCAGGGAACTAGCAAGGAGTTCTGTTCCAGGAAATGTTGATCGAGCCTGCTGATTGTTTGGGACCATCAAGGGAGGTTGTGGACTAAAGGGGGTTCACCGCAGTGACCGGTGGAGATGGCAGCGTGTGAATGACAGAGAGAGAGAGACAGGCATAAGGGGAAAGATCGCTGTGGTGACCAGCAAAGATGGCAGTGAGAAGAGTGGGCTCTAGTGGACTCTGCGGGTACTGACGGAGGTGATCGGGAGAGGGAGCCAAGAAAACCAAGTCCATTGGCATCTCATGCCTCTTGACTGGTTTTATGGTAAAGAGCTGAAGAGATCATGGGCTCTATGGGCTCCACGCTGTGACTGGTGGAGGTGGCAATGAGAAAAGTGGGCTCTAGAGAACCCAACAGGTACAGATGGAGGTGGCTGGGAGAGGGAGCTGGGATGTCCATTGATTTCACAGAAACAGCAAAGGAGATGAGAGGGGAACACTGGAGAACAAAAACTAAGAAGGCAAATTTTGATTTTAACCAGGGGATTTAATTATTTATGGACTTTTAAATTATTTTTACGTAAATGCCCTATTTAATAGATTTATTTTTATTAAAGATTTGTAACTACTTGATGGTTTCTATTGCGTAATAAACGCACACTTTGGCACATTTTGCACCTTACCTTACCTGCTCTAGTCCACGCTCAGTTCATGGACCACTACATGCTCCAGAAGCAATGGTGCCCATGGCTGTGGCACTGGAGCATCACAGAATGAGGATGGATGTTGATTCCTGTTAGGATCCATCTATATATATAATTCACTAAGTCCATGGCAAGCAAGACGCACACAATCCATGGCAAACAAGACGCACGCAAGACAGCCACGCCCGCCAACAATTCACTAAGCAGCCGACCATGGCACGAGATCGAAAGCATTTGCCAAGAATGTGTTCATTAATCAAGAATGAAAGTCGGAGATTCGAAGAAGATCACATACCGTCGTAGTTCCGACCATACACGATGCCGACTGGCAATCTGGCGGCGTTATTCCCATGACCCGCCGGGCAGCCAACCGGGTAACCAAAGTCTTTGGGTTCCGAGGGGAGTGTGGTTGCAAAGCTGAAACTGAAAGGAATTGATGGAAGGCCACCACAGGTGTGGAGCCTGTGGCTTAATTTGACTCAACACAGGAAACCTCACCCGGCCCAAACATGGCTCACAGGTGCATGCGACTGAGGCGGTGTTTGGAAAATGAACAGTCAACGTGACTCACAAGTGCATGTGGACTGCACACAGATGAAAACAATTCAGGTGAGGAGTTGGGGGCGGACCCATGAGCAGCCAGTGCGTACTGAACGATGACTAAGAGATGACTAAGAAATCAGCAGACTAGAATGGCGGGGGTGGAATGAGCGTCAGACTATCTAGAGGATGTAAATGTCCTAACAAGGTTTCCATAAGTGAACCTGCGGAAGGATCGTTACCGGTTGTGCTGACCTGTCGTTGGACGGTTAGGACCCAAAACCTCTCGGGCCCGCTTCCCCACCCTCTCTACAGAGTTCCATCTTTTCATTCACTTACAGTCGTATCCTCAAATCCACCCCATTTGGACAACTGTGTCTTTCAGGAAGTGTTCACCCATCAATACATAATTATGCGACGTATGCTACGCCGCGCGGGTTGGCTAGTTTATGTTAATCGGCTTGGAGGTGCTTATGTGTGTGCATTATATATATTAGTAGTACATAAAGTTTGTGGTTCTATTTTGACCTGTTATAAGAGTTACAGCACACTAAGGCTAAAGTGCGCTCTACAAAAACAAGCTGAACTGAGGTTTTCTGAGATCCTGTGGTCCTGCACCGGGAGCTCAGAGTTTGTCTGAGTTACCAGTCAGCTTTGCCACCTCGTCTTTTGTTCTTGAACAGCTTTCTAATATCAGCCAAGAAACTCTAGCTGTGAAAAGAAATCATTCATTTTGAGAGGTAGAAGTGGTGTGGGACAAATGTTAGAACTAACATTTCAATAGAGCAGAAGATGCCGTGATGGATGAGAGTTTTTAAAAAGTGAATGTGATGATTTGAGATGACTGCTGGTCTCTGTTAGAGAGCTCAACAAAATTCAACTCCAGCAGCTTCATGTTTAAAATGTGCTTTTGCTCTGCATCCCTGACTTCTTGCTTTGCCTTCTAATTTCTTAGGCATGTCAGTCAAGCTGCACTTCTCCATTCCAGTGGAGGGCGCCGGAGTCAATCGGAGTCGCTCCTTTGCTGGCTTCAGTGGAGTCCACAGCAGGAGGGCACAGTAAGTCAATCAGCTAGCAGTGGCGTCTGTAGCCTGCCATAGTGATATCCTCTAATCCTGGCCTTGCAAAGTGAGGACCTTAACAGATAAAGTAATCGAGGCCCAGATTAATTTAAATGAATGCTAAAATAACACAACTGCTTGCACACTCTGATATTGGATGCTTTGACAGAATCGTTAGAATCTTACCCTTTTAAAATAATCCAACCTTTTATCTATTTGATTAACTAAATCAAACTTGAATAAAGGTGGACTTGTGTTTTTCACATGTGTATGACCAACGTAGAGACCCTTCTTGGTGTATCCTAATACCAAAATGGCAACCAGAAAGTCTGTGACTTTAGAAATGATGGCTGATATTTCTTAAGCACACAAAGGTAGGAGACACACAGAGGAAACACAAAAGTATAAAAAAGCAGAACAGAAAAAAGAATTGAGCTTTCCTGCCCAGGTCTAAGTTTCAATCAGTTGTGCCCACTCACCCTTCACTAAAGGACTCCCTACTTGCCGTCCGTCTCCCTCTCTGTTTCTCTTTTCACCCTGGCCTATTACTTTCACTTATATCCTAGTTGCTAGTCTCATTTTGGGTCATGTGAAATGTCACAGGTGACCTGTTTTAGTTTGCGGGGTCATCAGGCCGGAATTTTCCCAGCAGCCCCTGCTCCACTCCCATTCCCTTGAAGAAGATGCCATTTTTGGTCAGTGTGCTGCCATTTGAAGGGATGAAGGCAAATGATGCCAGCAGCTTTCCCTTACCCCTCACACTCACTCAGATGTCCTGGTTAGGGGCTAAGTGCTGCTACTTCTTGGCCAGAGGGGTCTTCTGTCATCTCACCGAATGACCTTGGCTTCACTCACTCTTTCATGCCATCATGTCAATCGCTTCTCGGATGCTCAGTACATTCTGCAGATCTTATCTTAATCTGTTGCCCTAGTTTAAGTGTATTTCTTTTGTTTTTAGTTTTTTGTGTTGTTATTTGAATATAATTTTTGTGTACTATGTTAATAATTCTGTTTTTGGCTTTCTTTTGCCTTTGTATTTTGACAAGTTTATCATTTTCTTTGTCATATTGTTTCTTTGAAGTGTTTTTTTTCCCTCTGCTATGCTCTTTGCATGTAGAACCTAAGGAGGCAGGGCCACCTGATCATGAACTTAGGGTGCTGGCCGTAGCAGAACGTAAGCCGAAGCTTTAGAGTATTCTAATAGCGGTGGCTATTGCTTTTGATTTGCTTTGTTTTTAGGTACATTCGCATGTCTGTCTGTACGTCTGACCGCTCACATGAAACAACCCCCTCCCCATTTTGGCACATTTAGTACTGCAAGAAATTTGTGGAAGCGGTTCAATTTTCGTAATGGTATCTTGAAAAGATTTTTATACAAAGTTAAAATTTCATAATTTCCCACTGAAAAGCATTGGCGAATTTGAGAACTTGTCCATCCTAAAGCAGAGAAACGTTCTGTGTGACTTAAACTACGAGTTCATTTACTGTTTCAATCTTACCTTGAGTGTAGTTGCTTGTACTTGTTTATTTTGTATATTTTCCTCTTTTACTTGTCTGACAGCTGCTCAGATACCCAATGCAAGCGAGTCAAACTGTGGAAATCAGTGGAAGGGGAAGCATATATTTAAGTATGAGTAAGAATGAAAGACTGAACAATATTATCTACAGATTATTATTATAAGAAAACAACGTTAACAACCTGCAACTAAATGGTGTTTGAACTGAACTGATTTATTGACTGATTGATTGAATTGTGTTTAATTAATAACATGGGAAAGGTGAAGCTGCCCTAACTGATATAAACACAGGATGATTTTAAAAATGGACAGTGGTGGGAAGCTTCAGAGGCTTTGGTCCCTGATCTCTGACACCCAGCAGCCCCTGATTTTTCACTCCTAGAAATATACACAGGCAATCGTGGGAAGCCACGTGTGCCATTCATATTCCTATTATACAATATATCGGATCCTTTCCAAGTTCTTACTTATTTATAAAATTTTAATGAATTGCTGTTTTTTAACTAACATTAATAGTTAGATGGGGAACTTATTTCATTTACTTTTCTCCTTTCATAGGGTAATACTGTATATATACTGAATTTATACAAGTTTTGATCATTTTGCATTAATAGATTTTTTTTCAATTGCTAACTATTGGATGCTGCTCTATTGAGTATACTTTCAAAAATGTTAAGTTTAAGAAAACTGAAGGACAATTGGCCACAGACTATTTAGTCACATCACTTGAATTCGACTCTGCTGTGTATGAATGTTATTGAGCCACCACAATGTGCTTCATTTCTAACTCCATTGTAAAGTGCTGTTAAAAAACATATATTTAATGTAGTCTCCTAACACATAACTGTTACTTTGATTACTTCTAAATATAATTAATTGTTACTGAAACTATTTAATAAAAATGTAATAACTGACTCTTGGATGAACTCAGTTGCCCAATGCACCTGAATGTAATGCCATGCGTATATCATTTAACTTGTTTGTTCACTGGATTTTCTGTCTTTTGGTCTACATTCACTTTTAATAATAATAATAATAATAATAATAATGAATTTTATTTATATATTTTATTTATGTATATAGACAAGATAAATGAAGAGAGGTTTGATACCAGGAAATGAAAACAAGTCAAAGATCAAAGCAAAAGTCTTTAATAGAAGGACAGTGAAATCAACAATAACAAAACTAAAATCGATAAGCAAACTCATAGTTGAAAAAAACACGTAGGGAAATCGAAACCGGAACATCAGAATTCGTCTTTTTTTTTTTTTTGCATAACGCAATACAGATTGTGCTGGTATGTAATGTATCACACACAAACATAACCCCGGTAAACCGGGGTTAGCATCTTGATAACCAATTCACAATATAGCTGAGTGCTTCAAAAAACAAAACAGTGACATGATGAATATGGTACAAAATGGAAACTAAAATACTTGTTTTCTTAGAGACAGAAAATACTTAGAGAATCACAGGCCAAAAAGCACTTCATAGAAAAGATACCAATACTACAAGAAAAAGTCTGGAACTTTCATTTAGTAAGAGTGGCATTCACAACATCGATAAAGTGCTGTTTCCAGGTTGGTGCTTCATGGATTGGATTTACAGTGGAAACTCGGTTTGCGAGTAACTTGGTTTACGAGTGTTTTGCAAGACGAGCAAAAATTTTTAATAAATTTTGACTTGATAAACGAGCGAGCTCTTGCAGTACGAGTAGTATGTATACGCTTTGTCTGCTGAGTGTCATGTGATCACAACTGAGCTGATGGTTCTTCTCTCTCTCGCTGTGGGATTTTGGGCAATCGTCTCCTATTCTCCATCTGAGTCGGCGTCCCTCACTCATATAGTCAACATCCGTATGAGCGTATAGTGTTTACTACAGCATTAGCATTGTGACTGTGTGTGCGTGCGCACATGTGTGTGTATGTGTTTGTGCTTGCTCACTCGCGTGTGTGTATGTGTGTGTGCTCGCTCACTCGCTTGTGTGTGTATGTGTGTGTGCATGTGCGTGCTCTTGTGCGTGCGTGTGCTTGTGCGTGCGTGTGTTCTGTGACGTGCGAGTCCCCGTCTAAAACACGAAGCTGAGTCTCAGTACTTTAGCAACATAAGCTTTATTCAGCTTGAAACAGCAACAGCGCGGTTATTTATACATAGACACAGCAGTCAGGCAGGGCCCTGCACATTTATAATGTTCCTTGTTCCTTGTATCACCCATCGACGGCAGGCACTTATAGCATGTCCGCGATCTTTTCGGATTCACTTTTACGGCGAACTGCTACAGCCCTGAGAGACTGCGATTGCTTTGGGACGCTCTTCTGTGTGTCGTCCCTTTGGGTGCAATCCCACAAGAGTTTAAAAACTCACTCACACCAGCCGTGATTCTTTTCAAAGGTAAAGTGCAGGTTAATTTGTTTTATGTATTTTTACTTTATATTTTGTATTAATCATTTTTATATGAATAGTTTTGGGTTGTGGAACAAATCATCTGAGTTTCCATTATTTCTTGTGGGGAAATTCACTTTGATATACGAGTGCTTTGGACTACGAGCACGTTTCCGGAACGAATTATGCTCACAAACCGAGGTTCCACTGTATTTGCTTTTTGGTTTTCTGTTTTGCTTCATTTTTTTTTCCTTGCTTTATCCATTTTTGAAGTCTTTCTTGTAACAAATTATATATACTGTATATATATATATATATATATATATATATATATATATATATATATATATATATATATATATATATATATATATATATAGATACACTGCTCAAAAAAATGAAAGGAACACTATTGAATCAGAATATAGCATCAAGTCAATGAAACTTCTGGGCTATTGATCTGGTCAGTTAAGTAGCAGAGGGGCTTGTTAATCAGTTTCAGCTGCTTTGGTGTTCATTAAATTAACAACAGGTGCACTAGAGGGGCAACAATGAGACGACCCCCAAAACAGGAACAAATGGGTTAACAGGTGGAGGCTACTGACATTTTTCTCTCCTCATGTTACTAGTTTTTCATTTGGCTATGGTCCGTGTCACTACTGGTAGCATGAGGTGATACCTGGACCCTACAGAGGTTGCACAGGCAGTCCAGCTTCTCCAGGGTGGCACATCAATACGTGTCATTACCAGAAGGACTGCTGTGTCTCCCAGCAGAGTCTCAAGGGCATGGAGGAGATTCCAGGGGACAGGCAGTTACTCCAGGAGAGCTGGACAGGGCCGTAGAAGGTCCTTAACCCATCAGCAGGACCGGTATCTGCTGCTTTGGGCAAGGAGGAACAGGATGAGCACTGCCAGAGCCTACAAAATGACCTCCAGCAGGCAGGTTATTGGTGTGAATGTCTCTGACCAAACAATCAGAAACAGACTTCATGAGGGTGGCCTGAGGGCCCAACGTCCTCTAGTGGGCCCTGTGCTCACTGCCCGCCCAGCACTGTGGAGCTCGATTGGCATTTGCCATAGAATACTAGATTTGGCAGGATCAATTTAAATATATAAACAAAGATCTTGCTTTGCTTTATGTTAGATCAGAGGTTTCATGGTTTTCTTCTTCTCCGTGTTTTTGACCATTTATAGAGTTTTATTATGTAAGACCTTCAGCCCCATTTTGGGCCTGCGCAGGCCTGAAGCCTGTCTTTTGAATTTGCTACGAAGCCGCCTGAGTTTAAGCCATATCCAATGGGCACCGACCTGACTGTTTCAGGGTGAGATTTTAAAGGACTGCTGCCCTGTTTTTTTTTGGTGGCAGATGTGACAACAATAGCCCTGTTCCTCTGTTTCCATGTTCCTCATGCAGAACTGCACTTCCATTACTAATGTACTCATTACAATGACCAACGGAACATTTGGAGAGGCTTAAAGACCATAATGACCATAATAAGCAGAGTGATCAGCAGGTCCGCTATGACCCTAGTTTCCCTGACACCTTGAACAGTTTCTTTGCACGTTTTCATGCATCTAGCAGTGGGGAGATTGTACATCTCCCTTGGCTGGAGGAGCAGCATTAGCCTCTAGTCCTGCAACTACAACAAGTGAGGTCCACCCTGAGGAGGATCAACACCAGCAGAGCTGCAGGACCGGATAAGGTGTCGGGTAAGACACTGAAACTATGTGCTGATAAATTGGCAGGAGTCTTTCTGGACATTTTCAACCTTTCTCTACAACTTGCAATGGTCCCTGTCTGCCTCAAATCCTCCACTATTGTGCCAGTGCCTAAAAAATCAGCAGTCACCTGCCTTAATGATTACCGCCCTGTGGCTCTGACCCCAGTAATAATGAAGTGCTTTGAGAGAATTCTCCTAAAGTACATCAAGGATGCCATCCCTGCTGGATTTGACAACCATCAGTTCGCCTACAGGAGGAACAGATCTACAGAGGATGCCATCTCAATAGCACTTCACACAGCCCTGACTCATCTGCAGTGCCCTAACACTTATGTTAGGATACTATTCGACGATTTTAGTTCAGCATTTAACACCATAATCCCGGACAAGCTGGTACAAAAGCTTATTAATATGATTTTGTCCACATCGTTGTGTCTCTGGATCAGGGACTTTCTCACTAAAAGGCCTCAGGTGGTTAGAATTGGAGATTGTACATCAGCCACACTGGTTTTGAACACAGGCACGCAACAGGGTTGTATGCTCAGCCCAGCACTCTTCATGTTGTTTTCGCCACGTTTGCTCTGCCATCCGTACCACAAATATGGTTGTGAAGTTTACAGATGATACGACCGTGGTGGGTCTCATATCAGACAATGATGAGACTCACAACAGAGAGGAGATACAACACCTAGCACTATGGTGCTCAGCCAACAATCTCATCTTGAACACCAGCAAGACCAAAGAGATCATTGTGAATTATAGGAGGTCCAGAAGAACAGAACATGCTCCTATATTCATTCATGAGGAGGCTATAATGTGTGTGGACAATATCAAGTTCTTGGGTATCCACATCACATCGGATCTGACCTGGTCCTTGAACACATCTCATCTGGTAAAGAAGGCCCAACAAAGTCTCTTCTTCCTCAGGAAGATGAGAATGTGCTGGATTCTTCTCTCGGTTGCTCACAAACTTCTACAAATCCGCTATAGAAAGCATTCTCTGTCACAGTATGACAGTGTGGTATGGCAGCTGCACAGCTCAGGACAGGAAGGACTTGGCACGGGTGGTGAGAACAGTACAGGGGATCATGTGAAGTCCTCTCCTAGACCTGGACTCTGTATATGCTGGAAGGGTGCAGAAGAGGGCCAAATGTATAGGTGCGGATCTCACCCATCCGGAAAATGGACTGTTTGTACCACTTCCTTCGGGAAAGCGGTACAGAAACATAAAAACACGTACCAGCAGACTGAAAGGAAGCTTTTTCCCCAGAACTGTGAAGTCCATCTGCCCCTGCTGATACACACACACACATCTACAACTACCCCTAACCTGCCCCTCTGTAGACATGCACACTCACTTACCCTCGTAATCAAACACACAGACTCGTATTCCTACCCTGCAGACCCACGCATACAGATTACTGGTCTCTGCAGGAGTACTACCTCAGGAAAAGTCTGGACTTGATGATGTTTTATTGTTGCTGTCTTTAAAACTTATTATGTTTATTTTATTATTTATAGTGTATTGTGTATTTAAGTATTCTGCCTTGAAGCCGAGAACTACCAAAAAAAATTTCATTATGTGTATGCATAATGACAGTAAAGAAATCTATAAAGAATTCTATCTAATGTGGCCCTTCTCCCTGTCCTGTGCCACTCTGGTCTTTCTTTTCTTATTGGGAACCCCTCCTATGCACATTACATACCGTGCTCCATTACGTCTGTGTGCTCTGTATCCTTGCGTGACAGTGGCATTGACCCAGATGTTAAAGAAACAGGATAGGACAAGCATATTTATTTTACTTGAAGTAAATACCAAACATAAATGGAATTTAGGCGTCTGTTATTGGCGATTACAGCAGACAGAAATTCAGCCCCCACTTCCCCAAACACACACATTTCACAAACAACAAAGTTGCACGCTTAGCCCTTCTGGAATCGCCACTCGGCCAAACAGTTTCAGCGAGAATAAGTCGAGTATTTGACCTGAAGGAGTTACGGGCATCTGCTTAGGGAAAACAGAGGAGAAGATTAAAACTAAAGGGGAAAATGAGAAACATGACACTACAACGGTCGAGACTTCGTTAGGTGTGTGTCATAGCATTTGTTGTAATACAGTGGACTCAGAAAGTACTCAGCACCCTTTATTGTGCTGTAGGATTAACTTTAAATGGATATCTTTGCCATTTTTGCTCATGAATCCACACTCGATAACCCATAAAGACAAACTGAAAACATTCATTCAGAAAGGTATGCACATTTATTAAAAGTTAAAAACAAATCTGTAATTTGCTGTTTTCTACTGTATTTCACTATGGTGGCATTCCCATCTATTGATTGCTTTTTGCAGAATTACAGCCACAGTGATGGTGATTTTAGTCTTAATGCACTGCAACGGTACAAATGTGGTTTCAAGTGTGACTTTGAAATGATTTGTGAAGCTCTGTGCTTCCTTGGCTGCTGTCATCTTTATGTTGTTGATCACAGAGAAGCCAGAATGGCAGCTGTGGTATGATGGTATTCAGGAATGTCCTAGCGGAACTGGTAAGGGGTTGTTGTTATAGTCACAAGACCACAGCAAACAGAAGAATACAGACCACCAATAGAAATTAGTGAATGTAGAGTTAATTTGGTTGGAAGCAAGGTTATTATAGTTAACGAAAACTAAAATCAAAACTGAAACTATTATTAAAAAAACATTTTCGTAAACTGAAATAAAATAATTAACAAAACTGAAATGAAAAACTAAAACTAAACGAAACTATTAAAGTAGTTGGAAAGACTAACTGAAATCAAATAATAATTTACTAAAATATCTTTAATTTTTGTTTTTAAATGAATATTCTTGCTGTTAGCCTTTAATCCTTATAAGTTTTAACTGTAAAACAGAAAATCATCCACCATGAGCTGCCCGCACATTTTCATCGAGTGAATGGTGGTTGGTGATGGAGGGCAAGTGTTCCCACAGCATTTGCGGTGACAGAGCAAGCTGCGTAAAAAGTGAAATAGAAAGCGATTTACGTGCCTCCTTTCTTTGCGCTTGTTATATATCAAGATGTCATTCATACGGCTGAAATCGGAATGTGCTGGTCAACAAATCCTTTACCATATGGACAGAAAAATCATGAGTGAGTAACATTTCAGTTTATTTCTCATGTGACTGCTTTTTGTTGACAGCAATTCACCTGCCACTTCGCACAGGAGAAATCGTTTTTACTTTCTCAGAAAAATTACAGTAATCATGAAAAAATTTGACCTTGATATTTGGATGAATCTTGACGTTATAGACCTCGCAGAGTCCAAAATGTTTTTGAAAATGTGTGTATGCATGCACGCATGTGTGTGCCTGTGTGTGTGTGTAAACACGGTAACTCAAAAACGCAACTAGATAGATGGATGAAATTCGGCATGTGGTTGTTACACCACAATCTGTATTAACTTTTGGGTCAAATCCATCACCCGGAAGTGGTACTTTACCTGAACACATACTCAATTTTTTTTTTTTATTCATGCAGCTGCAGAGTCCGATTTATTCAACTTTATTTTTATAATAATTTTTCAATATATTATTAATTTGATTCGATTTGTTGTTGATGGTTCCTTAATGTACATAATATAAAAATATAATCATTGTCTTGCGGTTTACTCCTTAAATATCCATCCCCATATCTGAGTATACAAGAAAGTTGAGGGGAGACCACTCCCGATTTTTGAAAATAAAACGGCACTGATCGAGAGACTGACTAGGTCATCATACAAGATCAGCATATTGTTGCTGAACAATCACTTTTGCTTTAAAAACATCATTTAACAACAAATCAATACAAACAAAGGTAGAGAGTCTGACAAGTGATGAAAAACTAAACATAATAATGTTTTTTGTAGTTATTCTATATTTATTAATTTATCTTTACAAATCAGCTCAAAATACCTGATATTGTGAAAGTAATCCATTAGCAGAAGTATATTTTAAAATATTTGTCTCCCTTTTTCAATGTTTTTCTCTTTCTCTCAAAATAGATAGTTGAAATATCATATTCATTTTGTTCTTAACATCAGCCTTATTATACATATTACATACCAGGCAGTTTTCCTGCCTTACATCCAAACCTGCTGCGGTAGGCCATAGGTTTCCTGCGATCCTGCTCTGGATAAACAGGTGTAGATAATGTATATATTGTTCTTAATCTCAGACGCTGTCTCTGTTGTTTTATGCCTGTCCGTACTCCTATTACCTGCTCTTGCTCTGCTCATTATGGGATTACTGTCCTTTATGGTGGGCTATTCAAAACTCACTGCCCCTAACCCTGACACTATATGCTTGTTTTCCTTTGTTTCCCTCAATACAGCTAGATGGGGTCTACACACTGATTTAAGTCTAAGAGCCCTGTTCTTCCTAAGCCCCCATGATTTTCATGAGAAAATATTTTAAAAATGATAAAATTATTTTAAATTGTTCATATTCAGTATCTAGTTTTGATTATGCTTGTTTTTATCATACAAAAACAAAACTAGATAGTAAACCAGGCAGTGTAGTAAGCTTCCACTAACATTAAACTCATATCCAAATCTGTTAAGTGTACGGTTCTGTCTGATTGTGACACAAAACTAAACTCCGTAGGAGCTCCATGCCATAATTACTAAAACTAAAACTGAAACTAATATATGTAAAAATAAAACAGAAAAGTCTTTGTGAAATAAAAACTAAACTAAAACTAAAAATACATGATGAAGGAAAACTAAAACTAAACTGATTTTCCAAGTAAATTCAGAAAAAATATAGAAATAAAAACTAATATAAAAAGGCAAAACTATAATAACCTTGGTTGGAAGGAGATTCTTGGCATTGAGGAAAGAAAGAAGGAGACAGGCAGGGAGATAATATCAAACCTGCTTAATCCGGTTCAGGGTTGTGGGGTCTGCTTCCTATCCTAGTCACATCAGGAACAAGGTAGGAATCTTGGGAACACACCATGTCGTGCACTCCCACCAGGACCAAAGGATAGTCTGCAGTTTGGTGCAAATGGAGGTCTGCCACCAGTCCAGTTAAGTTTGAAGGGGTTAGTAAGCTGCTGAATTTTAAACCATAAGGGTGCCCATTCAATTCATACCTCTTAGCATTATGTGACTCTGCGCAAGCTGTTGCTTCAATTGTAAAATCATATACATAAAATATGGTAAGGAATCATGATCTTGTAAGCATCCTTGGATAAATGTGTTAGCCAAATATCTTTATATATAATAGGCTACCGTGGCTGTTCATTTGTCTGTCCAGGATTTTAAATCACCTGTAGCTTGTAAACCGTTTGACCTATTGACCTGAAATTTGGTACACATATACTACCTGTCATCTACTATCCATTTTGGGGGTGATGATTGACCTCCAAGGTTATTCCTCTTTATGTTTTTATTTTATTTATTGTAGAATCAGCTCTTGGCAGCAATCAGCATGTGTACGGGTACACCTTCACCGTCACTTTCCCTACCTCTTCATATCTTAAATCATTCTTGAGGTAGTCTGAAGACTTAAGTGCCAGCTTAAGTGAAAAATTAAAGAAAACATACTAAGTAATTGCAATGCAAACACTGACTTAATCAGTTTTAATGTGAAAATATGCCGATGAAAGAAGAGAAGAAGCGGACCGCTAGGGTGGAGAAAAGAAGATCTGCTCAGGAAGCAGCAAGCGCATCAACCTCTGAGCAAATGAATGCTAAATGTACTGAGAAAAAGTATGAAAACTAGGAATGCTCAAGTCAAATGTATTTACTGTACGTTATTATGAAGTGCGCCATTACTGGTATTATAATAATAGCAATAGATATTTAATATAGCAACATGCCATAGATAGGAGGGTGGCATGAGACCGGCAAGTGAAAATCTACTGTGAAATAATGGAAGCCACCAGGGAGCAGTAAACACATAACGATATAGAGAGGCCCAGAAGGGGCGGCCTGATGACAGTGGTCTACCATCTTGGGTTAGAAAGCTGCGCCTAGTCTTTCTCTGTGAGAGTTTACACCCACATCCCCAAAAACATAATGCCAGGCTGATGCCAACTGGTTCTGTGTAAGGGCAGGTGCACACATTCATAGGCCTTGCAAACAACTGAAACCTCATCCGTGGTTGGTTCCTTCTTTACCCCATTGTTTTCAGGATAGTTTTCAGCCCCCCTTTAACCCTGAACTGGATTTGAAATATATTATTTTATATACCCCAGAATTTAAGGGCAGCAGCCCATTGGCTCTGGTACAGAGCCAGTATTATTCCCACAGACACATGAATGGCAGCAAGTGTGTCTAACAAGTGACAGATGACATCCTGCTGTGTTAACCTGCACTTATGGTGGCAGAGAGCATGGCAGCCCCCGAGTTAAAGGCAAGGGGGTACGACCAGGTGTTGCATAGCGATCCTGGCACTTTATTTTGAGCCTGACAGTGAATCACAGTGTTGTAAACACAACAATACAACAACAACAACTCCTACTTACATGACTCCAGAGAACTCTGAACTGAAAGCAAATGAAATGTCTGGATGGGATGTCTAGCCCAGGGTGGGGGAAGCTGAGAAAGTGAGTGTAGTTCAGCTAACAGTTTTAATTAAAACATTAAAGCGTTTTAGATAAAGGCTGCTTTGAATTTATTTACAAAACAGCTGGAAATCCACTGTAAGTTTACATTGCAATTACAAAAAGTTGGATAGACACACATAAGGCCTCACTACAAAGCTGGGATTCTGTGTCATCCCAAATATCCATCCATCAATTCTGGAATTAAAACCATGTTTTCTCTAAGCACGATGGCTGGGTTGAAGCATTACAGGCATCACAGAAAGTGGGACTTGAGTCACTTCTTCATGCCGCTTTGACTAACAATTCAATAACAAGTTATTTTCTCCATAGTGCTCTTCACCGGGTGCAGATGTAGAGCAATGTGAAGAATTCTCAGTTAAAATACAAGAGTATGGATGATACTAATTACTAAATACAGAACTGTCACATACTGTATATAAATGCAGATTTTTTAAGACACACTCGTTCAATATAAATGGAAGCCAACAATATCTGCCCGTTGGCCAGTTGACAACAGAGGAGATTAAAATTGTAAAAGAGAAAGTCAAAAATAATGTCATGGTCCTGGAGAACTTGGCCAACTGGTCACTTACCTCTGCCTGGGTGTTCTATAGTGGAGGTCCAATCTGATGAGAGAATCTTCCCATCTGATGATTCCAGGGCTCCTTTACCCGAGATGACTTTTTCATACGCAGATCGGCCTGGACGTAAAGCAGCGGCACTGAATGCCACATCAAGACACAGAGAAGAGAAGCAGAACAGAGGAGGGTTAGTAGTAACAGTTTATAAATATCATACTACTTATATTGTAGTACTAATGACCAACAACACAGATGCAGTCTGCACAGCTGATCAGCAGCTCTAGTCAGGGTATGCTAAACTGAATTTACTAGTCTTCAGCCAGGATTTCCAAAAGGGTACCCCTTTTATTAGAAGGCAGGTCATTCCAGAGCTGTTATCTTTACTGTAATTTTATTTTTAAATTGAGTATTTCTTGCCTGTAAGTGTGCAGTGGAAATGTTGTGACATAACAGTTTGATAACAGGGTGTCACAGCTCCAGGAGGGTGGATTTCAATCCCAGTCGTGGCCCATGTGTCCACATGGGACACTCCAGATAACAATGGGAGCGTAGTACGTGTGTGGAAGCTGTTCCCGGAAAGACATCCCAATCTGGACTTACTCTATACCATATGATCTGGCTTCCCATGATCCTCTATTGGAAAACTGGCTCAGGATGGATGGTTGTATTATTGGATTTTATACATCAAACTAGCCATGTGCGCCCAACTACGTTGCGCATATTAAAGTTATCTGTGAAGGGCTCCCTGTTTAAACGCGGCTGCCAGTCGTGAACTGGGCCCTTCGTCGCACAGCATTATGATTTTTTATAAGGGAAGCAAAATTACAAAACAAAACCCTTGGACATTGATTCGATAGGAACGGCCTACTCGGAATCACTGTCCGAATAGTAATTATGTGGTGGTGGAGGAGCATTTCTGCTTCTCTCCGTTCACAGTCCGTCTCGTTTTCACGACGCTGTCGTTTCCTCTCACAATCTCTTCTCAACCTTTCTCCAATCTCGTAGGTTGCTTTGTGGCAATCCAAAGAGTAAGGCAATATACACGGAGCAATGGTTATAAAAGGGGGACACATAGGTATCCAGGCTCTTTAAAGCATAAATAGGGATCACTTCACTGACATGTGAGCAAGCCACGGTACAACTGTGAGACGCGCAGCACTCGCCGGCTACAATGTAACAGTAATAATTTCCGGAACGTGCTATTACGTTGTCATTCATTTTACCCACTGTCTTTCTTTCATTCATATGTTACGTTGGCACGTACCTTTTATCTTCGGCAATCTCATTCTCTAACCAGGCCTCAGGAGCTAACCAGCGTAACACTGTCCACCACCCCTTTCGTTATTCCGGCACATTGTTGACATCCGTGAGTAACAACAATGTACTAAACTGGAAGGTGGTCTACGCATACGTGGAATTCGCGGACAAACAAAGATCAAGATCCAAATGAAGATTATATATAAAGATTAGTTAATTGAAAGCACAACAATTTGTTTAGTTTGAATGTCTGTGTTTTGAGGTGTGACTGGAGTACTACAGTCTTCAGTAGTATAAGCCTGGAGGAGATTCTTAATGCAATGCCTATGTTTTAGCTGTCTCTCTACTGCCATCTAGTGCTTCTTCTTCTAATTCATTCGTGGACAAACAAAGATCAAGATCCAAATGAAGATTATATATAGAGATTTTTAAATATCACATTTGTTTAGTTAAGTTTACGCTTCATATTAATCTTCAACAGTCATAGGATTGAGTCAGACTTGCTTGAAAGCTTTTTGTGATGTCTTTCGTTTTGGTTTTGTTCATCTTTAGGACCTTTGGCTCTGGTGGTGCTAACATTCTGCACTGACTGGCAGACACAATGCTGAATGGAGATCATTAACAAATATACAGTAGATATGCTAAGTTATATAAGATATAGTACACATGCTAAGATCTAGGCTACACTGTGTCCATCAAAACGAATGTACGTGTTGCCAGTATGTAACATGTGATGTGTGTCAGATCGGTGGTGGTGTTGGGTTTTAGCCCCAAATCTCAAATGTCCTGCCCCTGATCTTCAATAGAATCACCCATACCTCATTAAAAGGTCTCTGATGTGCAGCCCCTAATCTCGGAGAGCCAAGTGCCAGCTCTTACACTGCAGAAAAAAACCTCCAAGGGGACTAGACAGTGGCGTAGCTAGGAGAGGGCGGGTGCGCCTCGGGCAGCACAATTTTTTGGGGGTGGCATTATTGGCCAAAAGGCTCAGTACAATTCGTGTTTAAGCAGCAGAGTTCAGGAAAAATATCACTCATGAATGATAAAAGTCAAATTCTCTGATTTTTATCCACAAATGCTTCAAAAATAATTTTCAGACTGTCCTTCTGTGATGGCATCAGACACAGCAGTTGAAATTTATGAGGCAAAAAAACAAAACAAAACATAAGCATTACTCTGATAATAATTTCTAGGAAGATTTACAATTTGTAATTTCGTTTCGTTATCAATCCGAATGCGTTCTTGCTCTGCTCAGAAAACATCCCCACCAATCACTTGTGCACTACACTGGTTTTCGTAGCGTAATTATATCCATCCATCCATCCATCCATTTTCCAACCCGCTGAATCCGAACACAGGGTCACGGGGGGCTGCTGGAGCCAATCCCAGCAAACACAGGGCACAAGGCAGGAACCAATCCTGGGCAGGGTGCCAACCCACCGCAGGCGTAATTATATTAAACTAATAATTAGAACACAGATTATCAGTGCGTCTATACTATATTCTTGTCTAGTTGATGCTTATAAATAATTATATGTGAAAAATTATTGCTGTTTCTCTATATATGAATAAATCTATGCAAAATGTATCTTAATTTTTCTCTATTTAAATAAGTTAATACATTCAGATATGTTGGAGGGTGGCAAATTGAAGCACCTCCCTGCCCTGAGTGGCACGAACTCCAGCTATGCCACTGGGACTAGAGGCAATAAGAGAATGGGGGAATCAGCCCCTCATGTGTGTAAATGCTAGCGACGCCTCTGTGCCAGATAGAGAATTAAGATAAACTCCCTTACAAAAACACTGGAGAACTTATAGCTTAAGAATACATGAAAAATGTAATATGCAGCAAAGACTTACAGGAACAAATAAAACAATTTTCCCAGCACTTATCATGTCATAGAGCAACTATCCTGCTTAGAACCAATAAAAAAATGGAAAATATGCTTGAGAGGTCAGCTACAATATCAGCTCACTCAGACTCTGCTTAATACCACAACAGCTGCATGAGGAGCAGCACAGTTTTAAATTACAATTTAGACACATTAGTGACATGGTGGCACAGTAATTAGCATAGCGGCCTTACAGCTCCTGGCTTCTAGCTGTCTATGCGGCATACGCACAGGTGGGATGATTCTCCTCCAACATTCCAAAGACGCCCTTATCAGTTTAATCAGCAAAGCTAAATTGGCCTTGAGTGTGGGTGTCTGCGTGGTGGACTGACCCCTGCAGCTAGAGTCTCACCTAGGGCTGATGGGGATGGGTTTCCACTCCCCTGAACCTGAATTGAACAAGTGGGTTAGAAAATGAAAGGATTTGTGCAAACAGCACTTTTTGCAGTTTTCGTGGCTTGACTACAAAGTGACATTTGTTGTTATAAAGATACATTGGTTACAAAAGAGGGGGCCAGGAAGGCTGCGCAGATATTCCTCTCTAGTTGACTCCATTTGTGACTCTGTGATCTTACAACCTAGCATACAGTATCAACACTTGCAAAGCACCATTGAACATATTGTCTTAATTCTAGCTGTCAGGGTCCACAGTCCTTGAGGCTGATCCTCCAATTGGCTGTGGACCCCCCAGTCTCACTGAGATTGCACAGGTGGTGAACCAGCTGAGGGGAGGAAAGGCTGCAGTGATCTGTGGTATCCGGGTGAACTTCTCCAGGCTGGTGATAAGGCTGTCTTCCTGGCATTGCAAGCAATCTTTGCTTCCATTTGGGTGACTGGCGTCATCCCAACTGACTGGGAAACGGGACTTGTTGTCCCCATCTGGAAAGGGAAGGGTGATAGCCTGGATTGTGAGAACTACAGGGGGTAAGGTCCTTGCTAGGGTTGTCCTCAATGGGATCCGTGATCACTTGCTCACCTACCACCGACTGGAACAGTCTGGTTTTACGCCTAAGAGTCTACCATCGACCACATCCTGGCACTGAGGGTTCTCATGGAGTGCAAACGTGAATATCATCAGAGTTTCTTTGCAGCCTTTGTCGATTTTTACAAAGCGTTTGACTCAGTTGATCGAGCTGCCCTGTGGGACATCCTGAGGGTTTGTGGGATCCCCTCGAGGTTGCTGGATATCATGGCCGGCCTGTACACTGGTACTGTGAGTGCTGTGCAGAGTGGAGGCAGGACCTCTGCGTTTTTCCCCGTTGATTCTGGGGTTCAGCAGAGGTGTGTTCTGCTCCTACTCTGTTCAATGCTTGTATGGAATGGGTGTTGGGCAAGGTCGTGGGGTCCAGAGGCTGTGGGGCATCTGTTGGTGAAGAAAGATTCATGGATCTTGACTTTGCTGACGATGCTGTGATCTACGCGGAGTGAATGGGGGCTCTGATTGAGGCGCTCGAGAGGTACGTCCAGCCATTACTTAAAAGGAGTTGCCTGCCACTACTCTGGGAGCCAGAGTCTAGATGAAACTTGCTGAAGGAGGAGGAGGAGTGGAGGCAAACAGAGAGAAAGAGAGAAGAAGAGACAGAGACGGAGAAGAGAAAGGCATTGCTGTGGGCTGTGTTGTGCTTTATATTGTGCTTATGTGGGAAACAATTTGGGAAGAATTTCTCAGAGCCAAATTAAAGTCTTTATTGTGCTGGATTAGTGTCTTGTTTCTCTCTCTGTGTCGGGTTTGGGGAGCTGGTGTGCCCCCTGCAGGCCACAGTACATTACATAAAAGAGCGCTCTTGTATTTAAACACTTGAATTGGGTTAATTAGCTTCTAAAACAGACGGACATTTAAAGGTGCCAGAGAAGTCTTACAGAATCCAAGACAGTAACATCTACTGAGCTACAGCAGATCGGCTTATAATCAAATAACTGTAGACCTCCTAGTTGAAATTATAAGTGAACAGTGTTAGGTTATTGTAAAAAAAATACAAACTCTATGACCAGCTAACACACAACCTGGGCTTCCAGTTGTTTCCTAAGAAAATACCACCTTACTTTGCACTGGGGGTGTCCTTTGTCATCCTGACCTCATGTGAGATCTCCAAGGCTTTCCCCACCCTACATTGCTGCCCTACATTTGTAGGTCTGGGCCACCAAGAGGTCATGTCATCTAACATGTCCTGTGCTCACATTATTGAGAAAGATTAGATATGGCAGGCAAACTGACAAATGATAAAGTAACACAGATATCTGTAGGAGTTGGCTCTAGGAAGGTACCTTCTGCCCTCATGGTGACAGCACATGTGCAGATCTCAGATAATCAATGTCCTCGAACCTGTGAGCTACGATCAGTGGCTACTTTATTAGGCACAATCAAATAGAACCACATTTTACCTCCATAACAGCCTGATTAATCCAGGCGTGGACTCAGCTAGGTGCTGGGAATATTCCTCAGGAGTTCCGATCCGCATTAACTCTGTCCTGATCTAGTCCAGGTCCTTTAGATCACACATCTAGTCCATTCTAATATTCAGCAAACAACATCTCGACCACGTGTGCCTCATCTGTGTATTGTATTTCAGATGCAGGATTGGCGGTTTGGTTAACTATCATGTGGACCCCTGAGTGTATGCTTCAGGTCTTGAGGGTGCTAGGCCGGCAAATGCTATGTTTAGGTATCCCAGTCAGCTACTTGTGATGACTATGGTGTCGAGCACACAGAGGAACCTTTGCATGGCATTGATAGTGTGTATGTGTGCCCCCCGGTCACTTTCTGCTCCCAGCTGAGGAGGGTCCCCCTGTGTGGAGCAGCTGCTCCCAGCACGCCCACGGCTCTTATTCTAGACTCCACATTTTACATTTAATGGTTACTCTGAACTCTATTTGCGGAATATCTTCCAAAAAAGCAATCTCGGACTCGGCCTAATTAGAGGCTTGGCAGCCTGTGTGCCCACGGAGATGCAATAAACAGACTATAGCGGTGTGTCTGATCCCAGCCTTGCATTTGCACACATGGCAAGAGAAAATCATTTTTAAATGGAGTGATGGGGCAGATGAGACACACCATTGTTTTAGAGATGTTTGGGGATATTTAAGGCAGCTGTCTCGTCTCTTCAGATCAAAATTATAGTCATTTCAGGCCTGAATCACGTCCACCACAAGATAATTGACAGCACAGTGGCTTTGTCTGGATAGATTGAGGACTGAAGGGCTGTGCTGGTCACACCTATATGATTTAGCACAAATTACTGGATCCAGCGTCCAAGCCAGCCATACACCACATACACTAGGTGTCTGAGTCAAAGTCATAAGTCATGCAATCAGTAGGTGCAGCAGAAGGACGAGTTCTGCCACTAATAGGCCACACAGGCCTCATCTTCCTGATTTCACAAGAGCTAGTGAGGAAGACATATGGTGCAACCCCACTCTATTTCATCATTTACTGATGTTTTCAAAATCTCAGCCCTCACTCTCGTGTCTTCCACTCTTCCATCTCTTCCATGTTGTATTGTCCTGACGTACTCTCTCTGTCCTCTTTGGTCCTTCTCTTACCCACCACCTCCTCTTCAATCTGTTTTATTGTAGGTCCTACTCCGTCAACAGGAGCTCTGTGAGGTCCAAAGTGTCCCTGCAGAAGTCCCCAAGGATGCAGTCCAGCTCCAGTAAGGCAGCACTGGCCCGGGACCATCAGCCACAGCAAGTAGAGAGGATATTCAAGGCTTTACAGAAAGGCTTAAAGTAAGACAATGTGCAGTGTGTGGTGATAAGGTTCTAATATGTGCGAAAGTGCCTACACCCGTGTGCAGAGAGGTACACATGCATAGGTGTGTACAGAATGATTGTGTACATGAACAAGACGACTCAAGCAAAAGCAAACACACAAGACCGTCATACATAGAGCAGCATTTTCAAGCGTCGACATTCATGGATTGATTGTGTACACATATAAAGAATCACATGCAAACTAGATAGATAGATAGAAAAGGCACTATATGATAGATAGATAGATAGATAGATAGATAGATAGATAGATAGATAGATAGATAGATAGATAGAAAAGGCACTATATGATAGATAGATAGATAGATAGATAGATAGATAGATAGATAGATAGATAGATAGATAGATAGATAGATAGATAGATAGATAGAAAAGGCACTATATGACAGATAGAAAAGGCACTATATGATAGATAGATAGATAGATAGATAGATAGATAGATAGATAGATAGATAGATAGATAGATAGATAGATAGATAGATAGATAGATAGATAGATAGATAGATCTATGTTCCTACATGCATACTCTGGGGTATTTGACGAGGTACGTTAACACATATTCTGACATGTATTCACAGTCATATGCTAATATGCACACACATGTACAGTACATACATGAGGACATACTGTAAATGTGTAGTATGCAGGCTGATGTGTGTGTAGTTCCATTACTGTGTATTCTCCATTTTTATTTCTTTCTCATTTCTTACTCCTCCGGCACTCTCTCACTATGGATATGTTTGCACTCTCTATCTTTGGAAGAACATTTTCTCAGAATTTGCACTCATAAGCAGGAAATGGCAAAGCAAGAGGCTTAAAAGAATTATTTATGCAAAGACAATCTGAGAACATAACGAGAGGGACACTGAGAGCAAAGATCCTCTCTTCCGGTATGACAGAGGCATTCCAGAGACAGCAGCTCATCTGGAGATTCTTGGCAGCACATCATGTGTGGACCCTAAGATGGCGTGAGGAGGCACAGCATGTCACAAAGATCACAGGATAAACGTTTTTTGTCCTGGGACTGCTTAACAGCATCAGTAAGCAGCTCACCATGAGGGAGTATTTGTAGAAGGGGAAATAAAAGTAAGCAAAATTGCATTGTGGGCTGTAATGGGTTGGGGGTGAGGGCAACTGAGTGCAGCAGCACAGTGGCTGTGGTGTGTGACTGGACACACTGGAGGTGAGGCACTGCATGTATCTGTAGTGCTTGGCATGTGGGCCAAGCCAGGGATCTTTAACTGCTGCTTTCTCTGGGCCAAAACGACACGCTTACTCAATTCACGGAGTAGAATCGCACATTTCATTGAATCAAGGACTGTTTTCCCCTCTACTTTATAGAAGGCAGGTGGGTCAGACTCGATGGGCGTGATCATTAGAACACTGCCTTCTCTTTTAAATTCAGAAGTGTCTGGTAAAGCATGTCTCCATAAGATGATAAGAAGTAACAGTAGCACTAGATTAAATGGAAATGCTATTTACACTTTTTTTTTTAAAGTTGTGTTTATAAGAATTGTGTTGGAATGCTTTGAAATCACTTCAGTTTTTTTTACCTGTGCCCCATGACTCTCTAGTACGAGAAAACCCTAACATACTGTATGACATCCTGTTGCACTTGCCTTGATGTCTAGTTATGCAAGATGTCAAGCATTATGGGGTTCCTTCCTATTTTATTCCCCCTAGACCCAAAAACCCTGATTTGTAGTTCATTTTCAGACCGTATTTCATACAGTAAATGACACCCTGATGATAAAGAGTAATCCAATGGGCAAAAATGATCTTAAGTACTTGAAGTACTTGTGTATGGCACATCAACCAACCCCAGGGGTCCACCCAAAAAAAATGGGCAATGATAATACAGGCGTGTGGCGTGTCGTTTAATGCAATTTCGAGGTTGCTGATCATAAATATGATACTTTTTTTGATATTTAATTCTTTAGTGGTGGCCCTAGCCCTCTAAGAGCCACTCCTAGCAGGTTGACAAATAATTACACATAACCATGAGGGTTATCATTTCAGTCTGTTTCAAGATCAGCGATTATGAATATGAGGTGAGACACAAAAATAACCGGACTGGGTTTGGGGCTTTCCTGGGAAACCGTCTGGAGGTCGGCCGGACGTGAATCATAGAACTATATCCCCTCCTACACGCCTTCTCACACCGTCGACCGGCTAGGTATATCCTGTGAATAGCCCAGTCAGTATTTGAACAACAATCACTACATCAGTTACCGCGATAATGTCGGGTGAAAAAAGCGAACAGCGAGACAAGACAAGACAATGCTCCCACACACAATGCTTTTTCCATAAAGCAGTTTTTGACTAACAAAAACATTCCTGTCCTCGATCATCTTCCCTATTCGCCCGATTTAGCTCCCTGTGATTTTTACTTGTTCCCGAAAATCAAAAGTGACCTGAAGGGAACACATTTTTCTTCATTGGATGAAGTGAAGACAGAAACAGCAAGTCTGTTGAAGAGCCTCAAGCAAGAAGACTTCCACCACTGTTTCAATCAATGGAAGATACGTATGGAGCGGTGTAGAGGTCGGGAGGGGGAGTATATAGAAAGTGACAATCTTTAGAATGCTGTTATTCATCGATAAATCTTTATATATAATCTTCATTTGGATCTTGATCTTTGTTTGTCCGCGAATTCACTGCCTTGTGTGGTGTTCCTGCTGTGTTCAGTAGAGGGCAGTAGTGATAGAGGAGGATCGTTGGATGAGGTTGGAGTGTGGTGATTAAAGAGGATTGAACTAAAGGAGACTACGTGCTGTTTGTACTGGCTGAATACACAACACCTTGGTTGTTACTTTTGTTTACAAACACTGTCGATATCACTCTTTGTGTTTAGTTCTGGCATCGACACCGTGCTTTGTGTTTAGATCTGGCGTCGACACCTGCTTCGTTGTCGAGACTGTGGCTTTTTGTGTTTCTATCGACCGTCGTTGGCAGCACTTCGTCCAAATCAAATGTTCACCCACTTCTTGGAGTCGGCAATCAGAGTATATAAGTTGGACACACTTCTGTGATTTTCCATCAGTCGGCGTTTGGAGTTCAAGAAAGAAGCATCTTCTTTGGATTGCCACAAAGTAACCTGTGAGATTGGAGAAAGGTTGAGAAGAGATCATGAGAGGAAACGACAGCGTCATGAAAACGAGACGGACTGTGAACGGAGAGAAGCAGAAATGCTCCTCCACCACCACATATTGCTATTCGGACAGTGATTCCGAGTAGGCCGTTCCTATCGAATCAATGTTCAAGGGTTTTGTTTTGTAATTTTGTTTCCCTTATAAAAAATCATAATGCTGTGCGACAAAGGGCCCAGTTCACGACTGGCAGCCGCGTTTAAATAGGGAGCCCTTCACAGACAACTTTAACACGCGCAACGTAGTTGGGCGCACATGGCTAGTATATATATATTTTTTACCAATCCGGTTATTTTTGTGTCTCACCTCGTATAATGTTATTTTTGAGTTTTGACCCTTTACTAGCTATATAGCCCACTATGGACTTCCATCAGGGGGTGAGAAATTACAAATGTCTTTTACAATCAAGAATATTTAGATTTAAACATTTAAATTGAAGCACATGTTTTAATTTCTGTTCTTGTTTTCTATGTAATTGTACCCCATGAATTAAATCATTACATTTGTTATGAACAGCCCAGATTACTGTGGCTTACAATAATTCAGACTTTTTTTCATTTCTTTTCCATACAATTTTCATAGAAAACACAGCAACACTTGGTCCCGCTCTCTGTTTACAGAACTCAAGATGAATTTTCGATGTGTATTGTCAGTAAACACTCATACAGAAATGGCAGTCAGTGGCTGGCCGGAGTCACTGTCACTGCAAAGATGGAGTTGCTTATCTACTCAAGACTCCTCACTTTAAAAATGAACATTTTTCTTTTTTCTTTTTGAATTCTACAGTTGACTATTTCATGGATGAAGTAATTAGCTTCATGGCTCTAAATCCATCTTTTGTATTGTCTCATTTCCAATCTAGTGAGTACCTGGAAGCCCACCAGATGGAATTAGACTTCCTCGCTTCCCAGCAGAAAGACACCAGAAGGAATTCCAGACTGGTAAGACCAAAATGAGGAAATCAAAAACTGGCATGAAAAACCTGCCCACTGCTCTTGAATCAAAATGACAAAATAAGGTTCTGTAATGGACTGGTTCCCTGTCTAGGGTTGGTCCCTGTCACATGCTGCCCCCATGGCTCTGAATCTCTACATATAAAAGGCAAAGCCCTCACTGGCTCATCACTAATTCTCCCACTTTCCATATAGGTGGGCAGCTGAAATTTCACGTGCTCATCCCTTGCAGTGTACTTACAAAAGTTAGGTATGTTTCATGTCCTTTTGCAACACCCAAGGAGGGGGAAACACGTGTACTCCCTAAACTGTATATATTGTCACGCTTGGGTCACAGATTTACACAGAAGCACAGGAGGTTGTAGAGACGGGAACTTTATTCAAACACTGCAAACAAACATTTGTCTCTTTTTCAAAAGTTTAAATGTGCTCCATGACAAGACAGAGATGACAGTTCTGTCTCATAATTAAAAGAATGCAAACAAATCTTCCTCTTCAAAGGATTTAGGAGCAGAGAATGTCAGAGAGAGAGAAAAGCAAACAATCAAAAACTGACAGGTGCTGTTCAGGTTTTTAAGTATGCGAAGTACCGCGCGGGTGGAGCGATAGATCAGCCGCAAGTAAGCCCAGCAAGCAAGGGAGCAATGTGAAGGTAGTCTTTCAGTGCTTTTTAGAGGAGTGTCCGTATCCTGTAGGGGTGCGATCAGCCCCCCCAGCTCACAATATAGATAGATGAAACCCCTCCTCACTATTTCTGCAACTTCCAATATACGTAGGAAGTCCACATTTTCCATGCTCATCCTTTACACTGTACTTACAAATGTTAACTATGTTTCATTTCACGCCCTGTAACGAACTTTTGAAAATAACATCTTCTTTTTGGCGGTTCTCACCATTATGCTGTAAGGAATTTTCAGAACTGACCTCTCCTTTTGGCGGTTTCATTCCTTATTTCCGTTAACAGAAGATTTATTTCACGGCAGAGACGCACAAGGGCTGTCCCCAGTCCCCCTTCCTTTTTCCGCTGTCCGCTCACCTACCACGTGGTTGGCTCCCTGCCTATACACATTAACAACATCCCACGCTCATGTGCCTCCTCACGCGCTTCCTTACTTTCCTTACTTTCACTGCTCCCTTCTTCTTTACTCCACCGCTTCAAGCCTGTTATTGTTGGCCTTGCTTCACGTCTTCCTGCCTTTTCATTTAGTTTCTTCACACTCTTAATCCTCCAGGCATGCTTCCGCACACTCTACTTTTGAAGGTCGGCGCACCAATTATGTTACTACGAAACTTACATGCACCAAAACTTTGTAACGGCACCAGGCTTCAGATCAGATCTCTGCACAAGAACCTCATTGAGGCAACTGTCTTCACTGGAACTGGCTCAGGGGAGACTGGATTTATTCCTCGCATCCCTCTCATACCCTCTGACCTCCCATTCCAATCCAAAAGCCTCCAATTTCCAGTAAGGGTCTGCTTCGCTAATAATAATGATAATAATAATAATAATAATAATAATAATAATACATTTTATTTATATAGTGCCTTACCCATGTTCAAGGCCCTTCAACAGAATTTAAGAAAGAATGGCAGGGTATACAGTATATAGCACTGTACAAACCAGATAAATAAATAAAGAAGATTAAGACAGTAAATTCAGAGAAAAAGCCTAACAGACAACATAATTGATGGTCTCGCACACACACATACAGGTTACATGGGTATCTTGACAGAGAGGTAAACTGAGAGAAGGGTAATAAAGTCAAGTAGAGCTAAAAGCCTTCCTGAACAGTTTTTTAAAAGAATTCATGGAGTCAGCTGACCTGATTAATTTCGGTAGGTCATTCCACAGTCTGGGAGCTATACAACTGAAGACAATAAATAAGTCACAGGGCCAGACTCTAAAACAGGTCGGCATTGACTTGACATAAGATTGCTTCTCACATGGCCAACTGTACGTTGCATGCTCAAGAGTAAGCTCAGCAGACAGCTTGGTCATTTTACAGCTCGAGGGCAGAACTGTAAACGTCGTTTACAAAGAGATCCTTACATCCTAAAAATGTGCATTTCTCATACACAGCATTTACAATCATAAATTAAACTCTTTACAATCATCAGATTCACTCTCAATACTAAAATAAGCCTACGACAATTACATTGACAATCATGTTACGTTATTTTTAAAATGTTTTCTTTGTCATAACTTCTTTAACACACTAATTCTCCGCTGTAAAGCGCGGGTATTTTGCTAGTTGAGTATAAAACTGAAGGCCTGAATAGAAAGGCAAACGCTAAGAAAGACTTTCTGAAGTTCCCTTTCCACTTATTGACTTCTTTTGGGTCAGGCAGAGCTCAAATACAAGCACTGGCCATTATAGGATCCACGCACTGGGCCAATTGTCGCACGTAACATAAAAACAAAGAAGATTCTTGTGAGAATGAATGTATTTACCACTTCACAGTTTCTAAGCGCCTAACCACAGCGTGAAGAGAAGACTACAAGCTGCAGGATTGACAGGTTGCCATTGCTAAAACGGTCAAAAATTTTAGAACACCCCCATTTTTCAAGTTTTTATTGAAATGTACGCAATTAATATCTCGATGTACTCTGAAATGAAAGCATTGCTTCCTTCGACTACTCTTAAGCTGTTCTCCTGTGAGGCGCAGATCATGCAAGCTGTTGACTCTCAGACGTGTCTTCTGATTCTGTTGCGGCCTTGGCTTAAGAGTTTCTTCCATTTTTCAGTTTCCTTCTAATGGTGAAGGACACTGTCCTCACTGACACCTCGTTGCAATTTCTCTAAAAGAAAGTCCTACACTGTAGGGTTACAATGGTCTGTCTGTCTTCCTATGTTAATTGACCTTTCACCATTATGATAGCAGTATACAGTGCAATGCTGTCGAAATAACGCTTCAGAGGGTGAAGCAACATAGCTCATTCCAACACTCTTTTTACGCAGTATGTATTAGACATATATTAACAAAAGACCTGTGTGTGTATGTATGGAGCAAGTCATGCTCAACCACAGCCACTAGATGGTGCATGCATGCACTTCTACATTTGTTGGCACCTCACGTCTCACTACGAAAGACCCGTGAGCAGCAAACGCCGCCACACAACAATGATGCTGGGCTAATGACACCGATGAAGAGACACAACGTCGTAACGAATGCTGCAGCTCGACAACGTGCAAGTGAAATGGCAACGGAGGGCAAGGCTTGAAGTTTTCACTAAGAGCATTGTCTATCTGGAGATATTTTCTCAAGACAAAGATTAATAGGACTCGGCTAAGAGATGGCATCACCAGTGTTTTACAAAAGCCAGTGGGGCAGCGAGCACAGGTGGATCCACGTTCTTTGTACCCTTAAGAGTTAGTTGACGCCTCTCCAAGTTCATGAATATAGTAAAGCTGCAGGGTCTTCAGGTTGTTTTTTTGTCCCAAAGACCACACACAGCTAGTATTTACATAATTTATACATCCATCAACCCTGTTGATAAATGAAGAGAATAAAACTGATTATCGCGTTACAGTGGTACCTGTCGAGAGTTGGGCTTAGGCAGCAAGTGGACAGTCAGTTCTTGATGGTGATGTGTTAGAAGCAGGGAAATGGACAAGCATAAGGATCTGAGCAACTTTGACACAAACCAGACTGTGATAGCTAGACGACTGGGTCAGAACATCTCCAAAACAGCAGGTCATGGGGCGGTGTATGGTGTACAGTGGTTTATTACCTACCAAAAGTAGTCCAAGGAAGGACAACTGGTGAACTAGAAACAGGGTAATGGATGCCCAAGGCTCATGGGGAGTGAAGTCCAAGCCTGTCTGCTGCATTATCCCAGCAGAACACGAATTGCATAAAAACGTAATTCTGGTGGTTAAAGAAAGGTGTCAGGACACACAGAGGGCTTTGCAGCTTGCTGCATGTGGGCCTGCATAGCCAAACACCTGAATGCATTTACAATGGACATGTGAGAAGACAGTAGCATGGTCTGATGAGTTAGGCTTCTTTTAGATCATGTGGACGACCGGGTGCATGTGCGTCATTTGCCTGGGGAAGAGATGGCAGCAGGATGCACTGTGGGAAGACTTGCTAATGGAGGCAGTGTGATGGTCTGGGCAATGTTCTGCTGGCAAATACTTTAACACATAGCACCTACCTAAAGATTGTTGCAGACCACATACACCTCTTCATGGCAGTGCTATTTCAGCACCATGACACTCTGCAAAAGATTTGAGGAACATGACAGATATCTGAAGGTGTTGGCTTGGTCTCTCATTTCAAATGAGCATCTTGTGCTTGAAAAGCAAGTCTGATCCATGGAGGCCTCACATCGTAACTTCCAGGACTTAAATGATCAGCTGCTAATGTTCTTGGTGCAGATACCACAGGAATACCTTCAGAGGTCTTGTGGATTTCTTTGTCTCGACAGGTTTGGAGCTGTTTTGGCGTTATGAGGGGGACCTGCATGAAATTAGGCAGGTGGTTTTCATTTTGTGGCCAGTCGATGTATATGTTATATTATCAACACAGGCAAATTAAGTATCACTCCATGGCTCACTTTGGGAGTCAAAGGTGAAGGAGAACTGGCAGCCTTGTGGTGTAAGATCATCATCTGTCTTTACCCCATGAACAAACCCATAATGCCATGCAGCTCCAGGGTCTCACAGTGCATTTTTCACTCATTTTATTCTGATTAGCAACTGGAAGTAAAACCAAGATAATGTCTGTCTCCTGTCAGTATGTGCCTGCAAGGCCGATGAAAGGCAGAAGGCCAGTGTGTGATCACAGGCACCTCAGATTCACTCATTGTTGCTCCTTTGTCTCTCTTTCCAGGCTTTTCTCTACGACTTGGAAAAGGTATGCATTCTTCCTTCTTTTTTGTTTCACAGAAATGACCTGACCTTGTGGCTCAGAATGCCTTTTTTTTAATCTTATATAGCAAACAAGGGCAGCTGAGAGGTATATCCGGAGGCTGGAGTTTCACATTAGTAAGGTAAGGCCCTAGCGGGCTCGACTGTGTTTTTACGTCGTATATCGTAACCCAACACCTGAGAAAACAGAAAGCTCTGCGCCATTCAGGTAGTCCTCACCTGTTAATTTGTAGTATTCACAAGAAACAGCAGTACAGGAACACCAATGTTACTGTTGGACAGTCAGAGCTGCAAACATAAAGATGCAGCATGCAGCATACTAGCCGCCATTGTTTTTCCCATTACGAAATGACCGTCTTTCCTCTCATTTTAGATCGAGGAGCTCTACGAGTCGTACTGCATTCACTGGCGCCTCTGTGATGGGGCTCAGAATATGAAGAAGGCCTTCTCAATGCTACCGTCCTCCAAGGCGTCACGGGAGAGTCTCCTGGAGCTCAGCAAGAACTACAAGGAGTGTATGGAGGTATGTGCCTGTCATAGGTGGGGTGACATTGTAGCAACTAACACAGGATGGAGCATGCCAGGATTTCCAGGCAAGGAAAGCTCAGGTTCTCTATAGAAAGTATTCATTCTTGTTCAAACTCTTCATCATTACAAACAAAATTAATCAGAGCCTTCCATGTTATTTATGATTAAAATGAATATGTCACTCAGTCATTGACTGGCATGCTGATATCATCAGGGGCACTCAAACTCAAATGGGATAAACCAGCTTTACAATGGGCCGCCCTAGCTTGACTAGCGCTTTGAGTACTGAGAAAAGCGCTATACTGTATAAATGTAATGAATTATTATTATTATTATTATCTGCCACCTCCAATGAAAATCTGAATGCTGTTTGTCATAAGAAAATAGAGCAAAAAATGAGATTCGCTCATTAAGGTAACAATTTTATAATGATTATGAGCTATGCTACCCATTTAAGATGGGTTGAAATCTATCAGCGTAGACCTCGGCGTTGATGTTTGCAGTTGTGTCTCTGTTGCATGCCATTTGGTATAAAACTTGCAAAAGTAGCATTGATGTTTTCAATACGCCATCTGTTGGAATGACCACTGCAATGCATTTTATTACTGAAAGTGTTTGTGATGCGCCATCTTTTGGAATGACAGGGACATCGCAACTGGACGGACACACAGATACACAAACACTTGTCCATAACTTAGTAGTGCTGCCTCATGGATCCAGTGCTCTAGGTTTGAATCCAATGCCTCTATGGCGTTTGCATGTTCTCCCTGTGTCTATGCAGGTTAGTCTGGTTTTCCTTCCACATTCCCCCAAATATGTGCTGGTAAAGTTGATTGGCTGCTCCCAATTCACCCTTGTGAATGAGTGGGCCCTGTGATGGACTAGTACCCTCTGCAGTACATGGTCTTGCCTTGCACCCATTGCTCCCTGGACATGCTGTAGCATTCTGAATCTGGAATAAGAGGGTTAGGAAATGCTGCATAGATGCCATTCTATAACTTATTATATACCCATCAAAATAAGTTTATAATCTACTGTATATTTATACTTACCTTTGCAGAGAGGTGGCATTTCGAGGTTATCCTGGCATGCACTGGCGGAGGAACACTCACAAAACCATGCTTACTCAAGCTGGCCACAATTAACAAAATTAAAGAACACAGTAGAAGAAAATAATTCCATTCATTTACTGAGCACACATAATGAAGGTTAGGGCTTGCGTGTGCAGCAGCACTAGTGGCATAACTGGAGTCTCATCTGAAGTGGGCTTCATAGGACATGGCCACACTCATGAATGCTGCATTTTATTAAATAACTAGACATTAAGCCTGTTACAATAACGGGCGCTAGAACAGTAGTGCATAAACATTAGTAGGAACAGTCTATATTAAACGGCAAGGGACCGTCTATTTTCTGTTACAGTAATCCTGGCTTGTATGTGGCTGTAATATGCGTCACTGTATTGTGTGCCTTTAATTTTCTCTCGCAGTAATACGTCTCTCCAGCAAGTACTGTGCAGTTCCCCAGCAAGTATTTTAATCTGTGCTGGCGTGGACCTGATTATTGTATGTGTGGCGTCTCCCCAGCAATGGATTTTAAATCTACTTTTAAAAGTCATCCTGTTGTAATATCATGAACATTCGTATATTTAGGAAAACCCCTTCAACGACTGACATTTTACACTTCACCGGGCCAAGTCTGTTAATTGCAGTTCTGACATCCTCAGAGTGAACACCTGCACAACAACAAACACTAATCCCACCTCTTTGAGGAAGCTGGTCTCCGCGTCTAAGTACCCGATTGGATTTTTCGTGCCTTATGTTTTAGGTCTTACCTCATTTACCGAAATCCGAATTGGATCAGCCGCACGATATTTTATAGGTCCCGCCTTCTCTGTCTTGTGTGACGCGTCAGGCGGCCTTTGAAGCATCTGCTTTGAAGCATCGCACCGTGCCCCACGCATGCGGACTTCACCAGACGACACACACACACGGACACATGGACGTACACAGGGGTTTTATTAAAGAGGATAAAGCTCATTCATGAGGAAAAAAAGACTAAAATGTCCTTATCTTACTCTTAACATTCCATGAGAAAGACATGGATACTTTCAGAAAGCCGGGTGGCCAAACATTTGTACTATAAGCTGTAAGACTGCTGGCTCAGTACCCATCAGTGTGACCCTGAGTGCGTCACATCAATAAGCGACTTGTAAGCAGCTTTGCCACAGCTCAGTAAACGTGAAGCTGCACTCAATACATTTATTACTATTATTAAATTATGGTGGAAAGGGCCTACATGAAATAAATTCCTGCTTGCGTTCAACTTATAAAATATGTGCTCTGTGTAGGCAGCTGTAAATGACTCAGCACTTGTGTAGGAAGGCGCTATATAAAATGAAATGTGTCCAGATTGTGGCGTTGCACATACCTAAAATCGACATCTGCCTGCATTTGTCAGGTCTGCTTTACATGTGTTTGGGACGCGGGAGCCAACCCTGGATGAGGTGCCAGCCCATCAAAGGCTCTGTGCTCCCTCATGCAGCCAGTTAACTGAACATGTGCATCTTTGGGGTGTGAGAGGAAAACTCACACAGTCATGGAGGAGATGTGCAAATTCCATTCAGATTAGGACCAGGCCAGGATTTGATCCAAGGACTCCAGAGATGTGAGTCAGCAGTGCTAATCCAAGTCTCTCCATAAGTGTCATCGCTGACTGAGATGAAAGCCTGGGGTGTTGGTACTCAGCACAGCGTGAGCCCCCATCTGTTACTTTGTATGGTGCTCTGATGTCACTGTTGTGCGGTGACAACACAATGGCATCTGTTGCTATTCAGAATTCTTTCTTACTACGCCCATACAGGCCTGTACACCAGTAGGCAACATGCATGTTCCACAGTGGGTACAGTGTGCCACTTTTCACCCTTGAAGGCACAGACTCACTTCTTCTGCTTTTCCTTGTTTTTCAGGACATGTGCTTAATAGAAGGAGCCCTTGAAATCCTCCTAGGCGAGCTACACGTCAGCATGAAAGGTAAACTCCAGTGAGAAGGATGAGGTGACTTCCGAGTTGGAGATGCGGGGCTGCTGGGGTGTGTTGGGTCTGTATGTTTCCAGGCCTGTGAAGTTTGGTGACAGGAGATGTTCATTAGATGTTAGTAAACAATGCCCATTTATTCAATGTTGCTGAATCTTTTTCAGGACTGATTGGCTTCGCTCGTCTGTGTCCCGGAGATCAGTATGAGGTACGTTGGTCCAAGACAAGTTCAGACCACTGTTCTTAGGTGCACATCCATTATTACTGCAAAACGGCACAGAATGGTTGAATTCTCCCTGAGTGGCCCAGAAGAGTGAAGCGTTGACTCTAGAAGTCCCACAAAAGTCTCCTTTGTCTACAAACTTGGATGCTACCCCCAAGTAGAGGCTGTGACTTTTAAGAATCTACTGGCTTAATCATATGCTGCACCTTGAAATGAAGGGCAAACAAATGGCTGCTGCCAAAAAATGAGTGACTCAGGTTTCTTCTTTTGAAGGTTTTAATCAGACTTGGCCGCCAGAGGTGGAAGCTGAGGGGAAAAATTCAGACAGATAACCGGCAGACGTGGGACACCGAACGGATGATCTTTCTGCCTCACATCCATGAAAATTTTGAAATCAAGGTACGGTAATTAGAAAGAGAAGGCAAAGCCAGGGGCTTGCGAGCAAAACAGAAGGACTGGCCCGGTCTGTAAACACAGAGGGGCAGACGGGGTCCGATGTCATGTTTACTCTGCCAGGAATTTGCATATTCAGAGACATGCCAGCTGGGTGCCTCTTGATTGCACACAGATGCTCCACTCGTGGTTCCCTGTGATCTCGTGCCCAGATGTGCTTTGAACAAGCCAAACATGCACCAGGGACGCGAGTGCAGAACCGACAAGCAAGTTTATTTATTTGTGTGAAACAATGTCCAAAAATTGAAGTGAATGCATTCTATAACAGCAACACGTAAACAGTGAGGAGTGTGATCACACTGGGCTCTCGTGGCACCCCATTAACGTCCTCCACACTCCGGTGGGCTAATACCCCAATTTTGTGTTCTAATCGGAGACAGTGTCAAACTTGATGACGGCAGTTACCAAAGTCATCATCAGACGATGTCAGGTTACATGACTGGATATCACTTGGGACGTCGAATTAGACGACTCTGTGGTGATGTTTTAGCACAGCATCATGACAGCCAATAACGTGCTGCTTGATTGTATGGATGTTATCCAGGAATGGGGTGTTCAGCCACAATCTCAGCCCTATTTTTTCTAATTTCATTTTGTTTTTAATTTTATTGTAATCACACAACATTCCATACAAATAGTTCAATTTTTACAAAAATAGGATCGAAAAAACAAATCAATCCCCACCCCTGAAAAGAGAGCATGGCCAGCAGAGTAAACTTAAAGCTAGTAAAAATAAGTAAATAGATGAATTAATAAGTGAATAAAGATAAATGGAGAAAAAAATGAAAATGGGGAGAGAATCTGCTTCCTGAGTGCTTTAAAAGCTTATTCTAAAATGTTATTGATTAGATCCTGCCAGGTTTGGAAAACGTTCTGCACAGATCCTCTAAGCGAGAATTAGATTTTTTCCAATTTCAAATAATATAAAACATCAGTTACCCACTGACTTAGAATTGGTGAGTTAAGATTCTTCCAGTTGAGCAAGATAAGTCTACGTGCTGATAGACTTAAGACTGTAAAGGCAATTCCAGTTTGTTTGTCCTTCTCCACTTTAAGCCCCTCTGTGAGCCCACCACACACAGCTGTTAGTGAATTAGGAGGGATCGGGACACCAAGGCTGTCTTGTAGCGGTCAGGGGCCGCTAAGATTCACACCATCAAAGGTGACGGTGATTTATTTATTTTAATAGAGGAGATCCCAGGAACGTCCCCAGCCTTGGATCGACCCACACACACTCACAACACTGGGAAAGGCAAACAATTAAGAATATAATGAAATAAAATGAACTGAATGAAAAACAATAAAACCACCCCTGACCCTTTCGGCGATATTACATTTAACATATATACATGAACACCACACTGCAAAGTCCATGAAAACCAAACCGGATGAAAATGAGAGGTGACGAAATTAAGTCCAGCAATCTGTAAGTTGAAAGGGTGAAGGAAAACACAGTCCTACCGGTAGATGCTGAAAGGATGAAGTCGGATGGATTGTTTAGGAGGGCTCCTTTTCTTCCGGGAAAGCCAATGAAATCCAAACGCAGTCCTCAGAACACAGGTAGACAGACGAACCAGACCCCAACAAACGAATACAGTCCAGGACACAATGATTAAATATGGTTCAGTTAAACAGCAGGCAGAATGACAGATAAACGCAACACACCATGTACAACAACAAAACAACTTTTTTTCACCTTTTGCCCTCTGCCCTCCTTTTAACCTCCTTTGACCACCTTTGACCCCAGCAGCCCCAGAAAGGACAGTTCTTATTTAGTAGCACTGCTACAGTCTGATAGGCATTTAAAGATTTTGGTCTAGAATGCTGTTAATTTGGTGCAGGCCAAAACATGTGACCCAGTGAGGCTGGAGCTCGATTGTAACGTTCACAGGTCGGATCTTACCCTGGAAATATTTTGGACAATTTTAAACGAGAGAGATGTGCTCGATAGATTATTTTAAGATGACTAATTGTATGCTTTGCGCATATGGAGCTCGAGTGAATTATCTGCATTGCTACCTTCCACTCCTTTTCTGAGATATTGAGTGAGAGATCCTTTTCCAACTGTACTCTGATATCTTTGAAAGGGAGGGACTGTAAAATGGTTTTATATATTACAGAAATGCTGTCTGACTCCTCGAGACTGATCAATATTTTTTCCGGCATAGAGGTAGGTGGAAGGTGAGGAAAATTGAGCAGGTTCTGTTTAACAAAGTTAAATTTGGAGTGTAATTGTTCATGGGATGTAAACACGTTGTCTATATACAGATCTCTAAGTGATTTAATCCCAAATGTTTTCCATTCCTTTCTTATTAGACAGACAAGTCTCTCTTTTGTTTGTGAGGTCCAAAACATTGTCAGTCCTTATTATTGCCGGTGCTGCTTTATGGGCATTGTACTTTCAGATGAGCAGTGGTTCTCAAGTCTCACATATGCAGAGCTCATCTCTGTGACAAAAAGGCGAGTCACAGACTGATCAGACTACACGACCGGCGTTCAAAAGCACACGGCACAACTGCCTCTAACTCTCTACGATTATATAAATGAAGTCGGAAACAGAAAACTGGAGAAAGTCATGTAATGTGAAAGGTCCTTAAGAGTGTAGCCAACAGGCTTTTCTGTTACACGGGATCATTGAAAAGCATCTCTGAAACCGATATACAGTACTGTAAAATGCACAACAAAACATTTGTTGTTTTACCTGTAGATACATCACAAGAAAGAAAATAATAGGCTCTAATGGTCACATATCAAAAACTGAAAAACATCTGTGCAGAATACTCCAACAGTTAGGGTTTTACATAGTGGAAGGACCTCCGGGTACCCTGTGTCATTATAACCACAAAAGGATTGTTGGGATCAAAATGAACAGAAAATAAAGGGGATGGCACCACCATTGAAAACATTTGCCATCTAGGCTTATTGGTCTCCATAGTTCCATCTCTGGAGTGAAATTGAACAGCCGAGTCGAGTGCTCACTATGAGTTAACGTGGACGGCAAACAGGAGCTCGACTTTACTGTCACATCTCTATGGAGAAAGATCACTGTCAAAAAGAAACTCGTAATAATTTAAGTCAAATTTACATTTCACACGTGTCAAGTTCAGTTGCTTCTGAAAATTACGCTTGTTCCTAAAAAATACTCTTGCACTTCTAAAAATTACAAGTACAATTCTCAAGTGTGAACAAAGTGTCAACAATACATCATTGGATGCACAAGTCATTCGCTATCAAGGAAGAAACAATCGCTTTTTGTTACTACGCATGTGCCTCAACGGTAGAATGCTGGAGTTATTTTTGACAGCGGTCCTACTTCATACTTAGGCCCTCAGTGGCTCCAAAGGGCAAAACGCAAAAGGATAAATAAAACCGACACAATGAAATTAATTAAACAATGACAACATGCAATTAATAATACAAAGCAAATGCATTACATTAACAAATTAACAACGGTGCGTTTTAAACTTTACGTAACGACTTGTGTTTGTTATATGTGTATAGGAGTGCGAGATGTTGTGGAATGTTCCCAACCTTCAGATTTCAGAACTCTTGGTCATAGATTTGGGGTTGGGGTGGGAGGCACAGAATTATGACACCCCCCACCCGGAGGATATGAATATCTACAAAACAGACGTAAAGACCGGGGGCTTTGCACAATATAAACTTCTGAAGCAGCCCCCCTTGTGACGGCACTGCTTTTAAGTGAGTTTTCTTTTAGAGCTCACGATTTTGCTATGGAAGCACTGAGCTAGATTAAAAACTGAGTGTGGAGAATGTTACACCTTTATAATGGAGGAATACTTAAGACAAAAATAAATAAGCAAAATAAACCAAAAAAACATGCATTATGACAATAAATACATAATAAAATTTAATATGGGAGTTTGCAGGTTCTCTCCGTGTCTGTGGAAGTTTCGTCCCATGGTCCAAAGAAACTGGCTGGAAGCAAATAACTTCAGGCTCACGTGAAATGGTAACATTCTCCCCATATCTCTGTGGGCTTTATGACAGACCTCCCGAAGACTTGCAGGTGAAGTAAATAGAGGGTCCAATGGCACACCCCTATGATGGATTAGTGCCTTTGCCCATGGGCGTTCACTAAATGCTGCTAGGGAAAACTCTGGTCCCCAAGACCTTCAGTTACATCACAAACACACAACGACGAGGTCGCAATTGAACCGATGACCAAAGCTTTAGCCCGTATATATGGAGTACAATCACTGTCAAAAATAACTCCATCGTTCCACCTTTATGGCACATGCTTAGTAACAAAAATCGATTGTTTCTTCCTTGATAGCGAATGTCTTATGCATCCAATGACGTATTTTTGACAGTTTATTCAAGCTTGAGAATTGTACTTGTAATTTTCAGAAGCAAGTGAAACTTTCAAAGGAGTAAACGAAATTGACATGCGTGAAACATAAATTTGACTTAAATTATTCCGAGTTATTGTACTCCATATTTTACTCCATGTTATTTAATGTGGACACCAGTCTGGCTTTGTCTCCATCGTACACACATCGCTCTGGGCACCTGCCGTTGATCTCGATTTATACACGCAGGGCTGACAGGCATAAATGCACCAATATGATGGCATTTAAAATGGACTGTAAATACATATAAATGATGATTTTTGATATTTATACATTCTTGTGCTCGTTCTAGCTAGCTTGTTCAGAACGGTTATATATTTATGATGTTTTTTTGAGGAATACAGAATGTGAACCTGAGGTCTGTTTTTGTGTTTTGTGTCTCCTGAGAAAGTTGGATTTTCACGTATGCCACGGGCGCTGCTACCCTAAGAGTATTGTGCTATTGAAACTGGTCTCAGAATTCCCCAGGATGCACTTGTTAATGACATCAATTGAGCGATGGTATAAAGTTCAGTTCCAATAATTCCTGGGTATCCAAGCTTGACAGATAGCAACGCTTTACTTAATAATAATAATAATTCTTTGCATTTATATAGCGGTTTTCTCACTACTCAAAGTGCTCAGCAATTGCAGGTTAAGGGCCTTGCTTAAGGGCCCAACAGAACAGAGTCCCTATTGGCATTTATGGGATTCGAACCGGCAACCTTCCGATTGCCGGTGCAGATCCCTAGCCTCTGAATTCCTGGTCTTGAATCTTCTCTTGTTTTTGACGTTGTGTTTTGATGGCATTTTTGGCTCTGACGAAAGGATCTTTCCGTTTCCCAGTTTAGAACTTGGCCCATCTTTTGGTTTTTGCATCTTCTAGTTATTTTCATTTTTTTGACTTTTGTCACTTTATAGACAGAACAATATAAACCAGGTAACATTTTAGGCACTTTGGATAACGAATACCACTGAGAAGAGTTACTGTATAGTATATGGCCGGGTCTATTTACTATGGTGGGGAGGAAAATATTTGAAATGAGAAATACTTTACAGTACATGAAGAAGGTGGCATGCTGGTATATAGTTAATGCTGGTGCACAGCTACCTCAAAGCCTTGGGTTCAAAAGCCAGCCTAGTCGCTGCCTGTTTGCTTACTCTCCATGCCTGCGTGGGTACTCCGGCTTTTGTCCCAAATCCCAAACACACGTGTGATGACTCCAAGTTGGTTCATTCTGTAAGTTGTAGAGGAGTGTGTCCTTCAATGGGCTGGTGCACCCTCCAGGAATGAGACTGCTGGGTTAGATGCCAACTCCCCAAAAGTGCTTTAATCAACTCAGCAGGGTAGGCATATATTACCCCAGCTCTATGCTTTAGGGTTGACAGCATAGCTGTCCATCTCTGCAAGTGCTCGGTATTATCAGAGCCATGCTTTTCATTACACTGAGTGGCATGTGATATGCAGTCGTCCTTGTGATTCCCACTCCAGCTGATGAACAACTGCAGAGTTGAGCACAAGCTGAAGTGTCTAATGTTAGAAAAGTATGGCAGTCGGGCATGAACCAGCTTTTCAGTTTTCTGAGCAGGGGGTCCTCCCAAAGAGGTGCTCTGGCAGGTGTACCCATTCTCCATGTGCATGTTAACTTGTACAGCAGGGAACTGAGTTCTCTCTGAGACTTTGGCTTCTTGTAGCTTAGCTACAAGACTTTTTCACGGACATTCCAGTGTAGAGCTGTAGTGGCTGATGATCTCTGGTTTTGTGTTTTTATAGGTGACAGAACTCAGGGGCCTCAGCACCATTCTTGTTGGTGAAGTGACATGCGAGAGTGTGGATTTCTTCTCTGTCCGAAATCAGATCATGGTTGTGGACATCACAGAACTGGGGACCATCAAGTTACAGCTGGAGCTTGTATGGAAGTGAGTTCAAAGTGGATCTGTGTGTGACTGGCAGACCTCCTTCACCTCAGCCAGCTGTTCCTTAAGTCCTCCTCTTCAGGCTTATCTTCAGACATGCTTGGTTTCCTATCTCGCTTTTTACTTGCACAAAGCACTTCCTGCATGACTTGCAGGGGAAATTCATGTGCTTGTGTGGCACTCAGTTCTTTGAAAATTAAATGCAGCCAGTGGTTCAGTGAATGGGCTCACAAAAGCAGCTGGTGCTACAGCCTTAGGGGCGACGCTCTGGCGGGGCGCAGCCACCTTTAAGGGTCTTTCATTTCAGACATCAAGATGATTGTCAACTGATAATAATAAAAGCAAATGTATTTACAGTAGTAGTTTATTACTTGGTTAAAAGAATTGTTATATCATTGAATTTTTTAAATAACTGTAAAACAATTTACATTAAAAAAATATAAAGATAAAGCAGATACTATTAAAATGAACTAAAATGTAAAACAATAATAATACATTATTTATATTCCTGTTTTAATTAACTGAATGAAGCTCAAAATTATTTACTAAATAATTTATGTTTAGAAAACTATAATAATAAAATTAATGGCTGATATTAGAAATAATTGAACTTATTACAATAATAATAATAATAATAACAATAGTAAAAATAATCATCATCATCATCATCATCATGTTGGATAGAAAATTCAAAGAAGGTTTGCATTAAAGCAAAGATGTTTATCTGACAAATTGAATGAAATGGCTATAAATAATGGATGCATATATTTTAAAAATAAAGGTATAAAGGTAAATGTATACATATTATTATTATTATTATTATTAATAATAATAATAATAATAATGTATTTTAGGGCGGCACAGTGGCACAGTGGTAGCGCTGCTGCCTCGCAGTTAGGAGACCTGGGTTCGCTTCCCAGGTCCTCCCTGTGTGGAGTTTGCATGTTCTCCCCGTGTCTGCGTGGGTTTCCTCCTACAGTCCAAAGACATGCTGGTTAGGTGGATTGGTGATTCTAAATTGGCCATAGTGTGTGTGTTTGTGTGTGTCCTGTGGTGGGTTGGCACCCTGCCCGGGATTGGTTCCTGTTGGATTCAGTGGGTTATGGAATGGATGTATTTTAGTTACAAGAATCAATGGAAAGATTACAGTTGTCACACCCATCTCTACATCTGCAGAGGTTTCTGTCTGTCTTTCTGTGTCACTCGATTTATTTATGTTTATTTATTTATCGTTTCCTCAGCCCATTTGACTTTGGAGAGACTGACCTACTGAGCAGCTCGGCCAGCAGGCTCTCAATATCCAGCAGAAAGGGATCCCTGTACAGCTGGACACCACCCAGTACACCCAGTTTCAGAGAGAAATACTTCATTGTAAGTAATGATAATAACAGTAACAGGTACAGTATGTCTGTAGTGCATTTTCATAGAGAAGTGTAGCTATAAGTGCTTTACAAATTACAATGGAAAAAAAGTCTCTCATAAAATTAGATTAGATTAGATTTACAATTACAATTTCCAATTGCTCTATCTGATTTTAAATTTTGTATTTTAGTTTTGTTTATAATGTGTGTTTCATCTGTTGTTCGGTGTCCTTGACTGTTTAGAAAGGTGCCTATGAATAAATAAAATGTATTATTATTATTATTATTATTTGATTAGATAAACTATACAAATCCCAAGGGAAAATTTAGATGCATACAGCAGCAGACTGTGGACGCTAGAGGCGCTGTTGCCCCGTAAAATCCACCAGACAGACGTCCAAGACACACTTATAAAAAGCACCAAGAAGAATTTTAATATCTTTCTTCTGATACAGTGCACAAATCACAACACTCGCCACAATTCTCCAAAACTAATAATAATCACAACAATAAATCAATCCTCCACTCCCAGCAGCTTAGTCACCCAACCTCCCAACTCCGGCTCTCTTTACTGGGTCTTCACCAGTTCTTTAAATAGTCCATAACCCGGAAGTGTTTCTCACGGGTTCAACGCCACATCATCCTTCCTCAAGTAGCCCGGAAGTACTGCGGGCTTCCGTCCTCGTGACTCCAAAGTACTACCGTGTTGTCGTAACCATAGTAGTCCCCAGGTTCTTTGTGAGCTCCACCTGGCGGCACCCAACAGGGTTGAGAAAATGAACTCTACGTCCCAGGATGCTTTGAGGGAATCTGGGGAACCGTTGCTGTCCAGGGGAGCTGCCACCTAGTGTCCCGGGGAATGCAGTGCCCTGAAAAAGCTGCCTTCCTCCATTCTTTTCTTTCATGGACGTCCTGGCCAGACTGAACCGCCGGCTGTCCATCACAAGACACACAAAAAACTAAAACTTAATCAAGTAATCCTCTTTAATAAAACCCCTGTGTGCGTCCATGTGTCCGTGTGTGTGTGTCTTCTGGTGAAGTGCACATGCGCGGGGCACACTTTAATAAAGGACATCATTGCTGGGGAGAGTGCTGATTGGGTAGTCGCAGCCAAGATGGAAGTACAGGAAAGGGCGGAATGAGTGGCAGAGTCACCAATTAGATCAATTTAAGAAAAAGAAAATGAGCGTCAGAAAACGCTAAAAGAGAAAGACTCAGAAGAGCAAATAGATCTATAGAAGAACAGGAAAATGAGCGTCAGAAAAATGCCAAAACACACAGAGCTAAAGCTAAAATAAAGAGAGGCAGGATAAGAGATCTTCAAACAGACACAACACATCAATCAACAGCCACAGAGGAGAGGATAAATGTAATATTAATTATACTTACTGTAATGTCATATACGTTTCTATTTTATTTTTATTATTATTTTACATTTAGTATAGACTGTACCTACTAATGTTTATGCACTACTGTTCTAGCGCCTGTTATTGTAATGGGCTTAATATCTAGTACATAAATAAATCGATAAATAAATAGATACAAGTACAGTCAGTCAGTCAGTCCGTCATTATCCAATCCACTATATCCTAACACAGGGTCACGGGGGTCTGCTGAAGCCAAACCCAGCCAACACAGGGTGCAAGGCAGGAACAAATTCCCGGGCAGGGCGTCAGCCCACCACAGGATACAAGTACAATACCGGTCAAATGCTTTTGAACACTGCGGTGGGTTGGCACCCTGCCTGGGATTGGTTCCTGCCTTGTGCCCTGTGTTGGCTGGGATTGGCTCCAGCAGACCCCCGTGACCCTGTGTTCGGATTCAGCGGGTTGGAAAATGGATGGATGGATGGATGCTTTTGAACACCTCAGTTTTTCTTCAAATTTATTCAGTTGAAATGCAATGAATGACCTAAAATGGTGAAAAGGTAAGCTGTTTACTGCCAGAGGTTTAAATTTAAAGTTTAGATTAGCAAAAACTAAAAAGAAAGGAAATTTCAAAATATGCAAATTGGCCTTCTTCAGGGAACGACTAATAGGTTACAACCCGCAGATGTTCTGCAGCAATTAAAGGAAATGAAGCCTTGCAAGTTGAAGCAAACAGTTTGCACAGGTGTCCCAACTTCTATTGATTACTTAAAAACTCTCTGTCTGTCTTAAAGCAGTGGTGGTACGGGGACAGTTTTGCAGGCTACTGGAACAGGAGGAAGACAGAAGTAGCAATTAGTGACTGGAATAATTAAATATGAATAATCAGAATCCTCTCAAAGTTGTGCTCAATGAAATGAGCCATGCCTGCCACTGTGAATGTGTGATGATGAAGTGACAGTGCAAGTTAATCATTTGAATGTTCTGGATGCTGTTATAGTTTAGAAATTCCATCCTACTGGCAGAGGCTGCTTCATTTTTAAATAATGAATGGTCAAAATGACTTCAAATATCTTAATACATCATGCAGCAGCAATTTATTTTACAGGGGTGATTGACTGTACAGTGAGAAATTGTGTCAGTGGTACGTCAAGCATTGATTTTTGGGAAATATAAATACTTTGCTGTTTAATATAACAAGTGGAAAAGGATGTTGTATTGAGTTGTGCGTACTCCTTAGGGAAGCAGAATCCCAGATTTGAGTGATTCACCCGGTGGTGGTTTGTGTGGAGCTTACATGTTCTCCCCATGTCTGTGTGGGGTTTCTGTTTGGTCCATTGGTTTGCAGACTGGCTTTGTGTTGATGTGTAATTGAACCCCATGATGGACTGCTGCCAGGATGGGCTCAATTTAGCAGGTACGTAAAGCAAACAGAAAACATTTAAAAGTGCCATTCAGTGCTGGACTTGAAAATGAACAGATAACTTGCACACTGTTGGAATATTATGACATCTGGTATACTCAAAGTAGGCTAAACCTGTCCTTACCTGTCCTAATATTTGACAGATCTATTCAAGCACCTTTTCATTTTCTAACACTGTCACACTGTTGTTCTCACGGGCACCGATGCGTGTGCTCGACTTGACACAGGCCAGCTACGCCACGACTTTTCCTGGAATGGCTCCCCACATGATGCTCTGAAATACAGAACATCACCTTTTGTTTGCTACACACTGTTGACGCAGGAGATACATACTGTATATGTGTGTCCCCACATCTGTGTAGTCAATGTTAAGCAATGGCGGTCTCTTTTACATAATCTCAGTCCCCTTAACAAAAAGCAAGGCACACTGTGTTGTATATTTGAGTGAGAACGCAGAGCGAGTCCCAAAATAGTTTGTGTGCCAACCAGGCAAACCCTGTATAATTTCAAACAAACAAAAAGGAGCTTAGCAAGCAACACTGGCAATGACCTGCCATCGCCCTCTAGTGGTGTTTTCAGGTAATTATGAGTCATTTCTGGAAGTCGGGTTCGCAGGTCCAAATGACAGGCCACCTACCAGGGACTTCTCCACGTTATATTGGCCGGACTGGAAGATGCAGGGCTCCTCTGGCCCCATTTCCCCTCAATGGGTAGTTGCTCGGAACTGTGAAGAGAAAAGGGAGGCAAGACTGTTAGTGACAGTGCCCCCTCTCGTACCTCAGATGAGCCTGACCCTCTGTCATGTATGCGTGGCAATTGTAAGCAAACAGCTTTTAAAACAAATCTATCAAATTGTGTAAAAGAAGGGACTTCAGCTTGTGCGGTGTTTTTCTTTGCAGCTTTGAAGTGGTCACATCCTTATATCCTTCCATTATCAAACCTGCTTACTCCACTTCCGAGCTGCTTTTCTGGCAGTAATGGACACACGCCAGGGCCAATAAATACAGTCCTGTGGAACACAGCACAAAGGCACAGGTGACCCTGACCACTTTAGAGCTGCTCGCTGTCACCTTGAGGTCTGCGTCAGGGCCAAAAGAAGCACTGACATCTTAATGAAATGCCCTTCTTTTAGAGTGCTTCGTTTTTATCTCATGTCTGTTCAAAGGTAAATCACCTGCCTGTTTTAAATGATGTATTATCGTAGTATTTCCCTCTACTTACCCTTTACCTGTTTTCCTCAAGGGCAGGGGTAAGCAATGTTGGTCCTGGTGAGCCGCAGTGGCTACAGGTTTTCATTCCAACCCAATTGCTTAATTAGAAACCAATCATTGCCAATCTCAGACCTTATTTAATTTTATGGCTTGTTAGTCTGTGCAATGTAAGGCTCTTATATCGTAGATTTTTTTTCCTTTCCAAGGATATCATCCAAATGATTTGAAGCCTAAAACAGATCATTTTCAGTCTGTTACATTTTTCTATTAAGTGTTTTATTAAATCAAACAGTGCATGATGAACACACACAGATGTAACTGGAAAAAAGCTAGCTGGAGAACTGCTGGCTGCTTTGTCTTTTACATCTTATTGCTAATAAGGAGCAATTAAAACACTGAATGCAGCAGTTTAAGATTGAAATAAGCAATTAAGGTTGGAGAACCTTAACAAGCGAGACCACTAAAAGGAAGCATCAAAATGTCACTTAAGCAATATGTGCTTCATCAGCAATAATTGAGTTCTCGTTAAGGAACTGGGTTGGAACAAAAACCTGCACATACTGCGGCTCACCAGGACCAACATTGCCTACCCCTGCTCATGGGTAAATGTTCTCGTCAGGTTCGTTATCGGGCTGGTCTACTGTTGCACTTTAAAATGAACACACACACACATAGATAAACACACACACACAGACCCCAACCACAACAGTGCCCCATGAATGACACACACACGCTGATTAACCCTTAGCACTTTAAACCACACATCAGCTGTCACTCAGCACTTCAAGAGACTTACTTATTATCGGCACGAACAACATACGATGTTTTAGTGATATCTCAGACCTAAATATTACTTTTGGTCTACAAGAATACATTTAAACATACAAAGACTCAGCACTCTTGACTATAGGCCATTTATCAGCCAAGAATACCTTCTTCTTCATCGTACTGTCCCTTCTTTTGAGTGGCGCCCTCACTCTCAGCCTTATAAACCTCGCAGCACAGAAATAATGGCAAAAAATCCAGGTGCTCAAAGAAACCGAACTTATTAATTCAATCACTCTAGATATTAAGACAAAGCATAGCAAGTTAAAAGCAGCATGGTATTTATTACAAGAATAATAATAATACCACTGGAACAAAGAATAATAGAAAATAGGTACTGATAAGAAAGTCTGAATATATATAGTCTTTAGAAATAGCTTGCGAAAAGCTGTCCCAGGGAGGTGTTTGATTTAGCAATCGATGTTCATGCCGTCTTCGTCTGTTCCTCTTCTTCTCCTCCTTCTCTTTGCTTCTTCTCCTTCTTCTGCTTCTTCCAAACCAAGGCATATTTATTATGAAATGTCATGCCTTGGTTTCACGACACATGCACCTGATTGGCTGGCTGTCAATGTGATTAATGAATTTTGCTTAAACTCTTTCCCAGATAATAAAGATCTTTGATATTGCCTCAGTTTCCCTTTCCCAGGCCATAAACTCAATTGTTAAAGTAATCAATAGCTAGAGGTGTCAGCTCAGCATCCTTTCCCAGGTTGTAAAATAATTGAGCCATCAGAATGTCTTCCTTTCAATGTTGGAAAGAGCTGTTTGAAAGTGAGGTGTAAGAAAACCTGCTTTGATTTGTCTTAATTGTAGTTCATCTGTTGTTTTATCTTGACCAAAATATAATGGAAAATTAAACCAAAATGTACAGATTTTATACACCATAACAAATGAGTTTGGAGTGGAGCAGGATGCTGCAGTGCTGACGGATCTGAGGCTTATTCACAATCTCCATCCAAAGTGCTTCACCTCTTCATGTCCTCCATTTCTCCATTAGCCAGTTTCAGGCTGACTGGTGGTCAGGGCCTGTTTGTGACTACCTTGGAGGAACCATTTAGGAAGGTGTTTTGTTGTGGTAGGGTCCTAGGGTGACCCCATTCCCCCTTTATAGTCCTTTATGTAGACATGTATTATGCCTCACATCCCATACTCTTATCACAGTGTCAGGACTGACTACTTTTGTAGGTCAATACTTACGCCTTTCTTTTATATCTGTAACCACAGACAGTTAGACAGAGTACCAGAACAGGCAGGAGGGAAAGTTACACATTCATTAAACATTACTTAAATAGAAAGTGCCATTAAGAGAAGCCAAAAAAACACCATATAACCTGGCACTGCTTGTTGTTTAGTCTTCACAAGACAACCAATTTCTTTCATTCCCTGATGTGTCAGCAATAACTTGTAACGGCCGACCCCTTTTACCCAGCCGGCAGCTACACCTCCAAGACCAGTGGCCTGGATAATTTACTGAGAAAGAATCTAACTATCAAGCTGTATTTCTAACCAATTAAACTCTTCCCCACAATCGACGGTGTAAATATAAGTACACAAAAGCAGGATGTAAAATTAAACGGATTAAATGTATTAAATGAAACAACAAGACAGGCAAAAAATAGAAAACAGATATAAATATAAATATCCCTCCACTCCAACAACAACAAGACACCACCAAATATAAATACAACAAAAACCCTTCCTTGCCTCTGTAACATATAAACACACAACACGAATAACAAAAATTGAAAAAGATACGGAAATGAATGTGAACTTGAGTCCGGTTATAAAAAACTGTCCTGAATGCAGTTGACTGAATTAGCGAAAAATGAGTCGTTTGATTTTCCCCGGACAAAATGGAGCAGCCTCACCGTGAATCCTCGGTGTGTGGTGGATGATTAATTCCGACCCCGGGGTCTCTCGTGATGAGGTCCTTGAAGCAAGTCCGGCGGATAGAAAAACAAACTGGATGGAAATGCGCGATGTGGAATATAACAGGTACAGATGGCTCGTGGTCGTGAATGTGAAAAAAAATCTCCTTCTCTCCTCTCCCATCCTTCTCCTCCTGCTGGCTTAAATAGTCCTGTAATGGCAGTAATTGATTAATCGTGAACAGGTGTTTTCCAGGTTTGCGGCTGTGGTCTCCTTCCATCATCCGTCCCCCTTTTACGGGGACGGCATTAACTGATACACATACAAACAGCAAACGGGACAATGAAACGAGATGCACTCAGAACTGACATTTACAACACTAACTATGTGGCCCCGCTACAAACTCATTACCTTGGAAGTCAGATGTTGGAGCTGCGAATGATGTCACACTCGAGTTGAACGTGTTCCAGTAAAACATTTGGAAAACCAGTATGGTTGTGTCCAGGAAAACCTTTATTTTGCTTACTCAATCAGAAAAAAGTGGCAGTGGATAACAAGCATAATGCAGCATTTTGTGTATTCAAGCACAGTAGCAAGACAGAAGTTGAACAGTGCTGCAAACAATGTAACTATCTTGGCAATTGCAATCCTAAAGATACATCAGGGACAGAAAAGATACTGAAACATCCACAGTGCTTGGAGAGCAGATGTACTCAATCTCTTCTGCATGCATCAAAAAACAAGGGCGGCTGCTGGGGATTATGGGGGAGGTGTCTTCCCTTATAGTGAGATTTTCCTGTGGTGAAATGTAGATAATGGTTCATTTCAGTGTGTCGGCTTCTGGAAAATATGCAGCAAATTCAAATTTCTAAATAACTGCGCACCCTGGTGATGTGAACAAGAGGCATACTAAGAACAAATTTACTGGTGGGGGACAGGTCACAAGCATTACCTAATTGCACAAAAATAAAATGCAGGTAAACACAGAAAAGTGAAAGAGGCTTTAGGGAGCGATTGTCCTCATTTTCCACTCCTCAAAAAATAAAAAACTTAAAATCCCCAAAAAGCACTTTTCAGTTTCACAATTGCAAAAATCTCTCTTATAAAAAAAAATCTTGGAAGGAGACGAGACGTGATTGTCTAAGACACACTTTCACGTCCCACGAGACGAGTCTCCGTGCCAAGCGATGTAACCATGCCTGGGGCCAGCAGCCCTGCGAGACAAGAGTTTATGCAAAGAGATTTGGAAAAGTCCTGCCTGGTTATGTCAGACACATTTCTTGTAAAAATAAAGAAATTATATTCACTCACGGGGCAGTTATATGTTGCGTTGACACGATGTAATTCCAAACATGGAATCAAAATTCAATGCGATATTGACGAAAAGGTAAAAGCGAAAAGAGATTGAATATATGGTGTAGCAATTGAGGACTTTAGTGTCCTCTTGAACCCTCAGGTATGACTCCAAACACCAGGTAAAAGTCCAAGACTTCTTTATTTTCTTATAATACAGTGCACCAAGCACCCTCCACTCCACACTACTCATATAAAGACCAATCCACTACAATAATCACAATTCCTCCTCTCCCAGACACTTAGCCACCCTACCTCCCAGCTCAGCTCAGTGTCTGGGCTTTCCCAGAGTCCTTGTATACTCCCTGACCCGGAGGTGTTTCTGCCCAATAGTCCACAAGTCCTTATTACTTCCGGGTCAGGGTAAAAGTCCTTTTCTTCAACCTGGAAGTACGTCATCTCTCCTGTTCACGTAACCAGGACGTACTTCCAGGTTATAGGGCACATAAGAGTCCATGAGCCTCCCTACAGCGACTCCCGGTGGTCCCCCAGGGTATCCAGCAGGGCTGTGCATAAAAACTACAAAGTCCATGAGGCCCTGCTGGAATTTGGGGCACGTCCATGGTGTCGGGAGAGCTCCTCCTGGCGGCCTAGGAGTGAGGGCCGGAATATGTAGCCGGCCATCCATCACAATGGACATAGGTGATATGACAGAAGCACGTTGTGTGAGATGCAGATCAAGAGTGGGTGTCGGAGGAGTGATTACGTCTCCTTGAGGTGTGTTCAGCCCCCCTCTTCACAACGCAAACGGCAGAAACACGAAGTGGTTGGTGCGTAGCACGGGCAGGAGTTGGTGGGTGAGCAAAGCGAGCAGGGGGAAAAGCCCCCTAGTCTTCTGTAAAATGAATGTTAGTGTGCATTTGGTAAAACCTGCCTGTTTTGCTGATCACTCCAAACTAACATTTATTTCTAGGACTTTGGAGCGGTGAGACAGCAATGCTAACCACTGTGTCACCCCACTTCCAACTTGAGACCCTCATTAAGTACGAGGGCCTGGAAACGGTTTTAATAAAATCAGAAGAATAAGATGTATCCGGTGGGCTGGCGCTCTGCCCGGGGTTTGTTTCCTGCCTTGTGCCCTGTGTTGGCTGGGATTGACTCCAGCAGACCCCCATGACCCTGTAGTTAAGATATAGCGGGTTTGCTACTGGATAGATGGTGGGATGGATGGAATAAGATATAGTCCTCCAGTTAAATGACACACTCCATTAAAAGCTGGTGTATAGCATCTTTCATACTGAACACCATCTCCAACCATTTTCATGTCATGTACGATGTGAACTTTAGGGAGCACTCAAGAACACAATGAATGAACAGAGAAGCCAACGCAATCATGAAAAAGGGACTGAAGACTCTTCCTATGAAGTCAATAGATGGATTTGGAGAGCATGGGGGGTCATGAGGTCACTGGGAAATAGATGTGTGGCTCTCACAATATCTATGCAAAGGGATGAAGGTCCAAGTCTTTAGAGTCCTGGTGCTCTCTTGTTTTGCTATATGGTTGCGAGACATGGACGCTATCCAGTGACCTGAGATGAAGACTGGAGTCCTTTGGTGCTGTGTCTCTTTGGAGAATCCTTGGGTACTGCTGGTTTGACTTTGTGTTGAATGAGGCACATTACCTGCATTGTGAGGGAGCATCAGTTATGACACTACGGCCACGTGGCGAGATTCCCTGAGGATGATCTGGCTCACAGGATCTTCATTGTTGAGGACCTGAGTGGCTGGACCAGGCCAAGGGGATGCCACATTAACACATGACTGCGGCAGATAGACGGTTATTTCCTGAGGGTGAGTGTGGACAGGGGATGCCAACCAGGATCCTAAGTTGTTTTGTCGTGTAGTGGGTGCAGCAACACAGTGTAGCAGTGCATACTCCCCAACCTGACCTGACCTGACCTGACTCTACTAACAAGCAGATGTTTCCAAGCAGGCAAAAGTTGCACAAATAAGAAGGTAAAATAACAAAAGCTGAAACCTGCAGGAAGTTATTGACTGACCTGTGATGTAACCGGTCTACTTCAAAGTTAAAGTCAAAGTGAACTTTATTGTCATCTCAACCATATGCAAGTATACAGATAGACGAAATTGCGAAGTTCAGGGTCCACAGTGTAACAACATGAAGTGCAAATAAATTACAAATAGAATTAAAATTAATATTTAAATTTAAAATTAAAACACAAACAAGACATTGTGCAAAGACAAGACAAAGAAGTAGCAGCAATATTGACGTGTAGTTAGCAATATGAACATTGATGCAATGTATGGTATTTGCAATCTAGATACATAAATATAGTCAATAGATATGTAATGTAATATAATAAATAAATAAATAAATAAATAAATAAATAAAATATATAGATAATACAGAAATTATCAATGTATGATAATAGTTGTTTAAGACATGTGTAAACAATGACAGGTCAGAATGTTTCACAGTAAGAAGGATAACAAGAGTGTCAAAATACTTAAAGGTCAGTATGAGATTTTCAGTTCTTCTCTACATGTACACTCGTCTTTGCAGGAAAGTGACTTGCATGTATAAAAGTTCTGTTTTTACTTACCTCCTTTCACACACTTCTCTCCTTCTGACCTCTTCCTTCCTGCCTTCCTTCATATAATTTAGTAGAGCCCTTGTCTAACTGTCACCTCCCAACTCCTAAGGTTTTGTGAAACTGGTCAGAAGAGCCTTTATGCCTGGGATGATGATTACTTGTGGGTTACTCAGAGTCCATTCAAAAGCCCTAGTTGGCCCTTTGAGGAGGCCCCACACATCACTGAATATTGCCCATGCCACCAGCATATACTCAGGAATACCAGATTGGTTGTTCGCTCCAATAACCTTACAAGAGTGGCAAATAGTGCCCTCTTGTGGTCATGGAAATGCAGGCATTTTTAACAATGCTGAGCCAAGTCTGGAGAACATGAATAATGTTGTTATCTCCAGTTCCTTCAAAACAATAAAATATTTTATATAGTTAAACAACATGTCTGCAGCTTCATAACCATTTAGACAAAAGCCTCTTTGGAATATATCCATCCATCCATTTTCCAACCCGCTGAATCCGAACACAGGGTCACGGGGGTCTGCTGGAGCCAATCCCAGCCAACACAGGGCACAAGGCAGGAACCAATCCCGGGCAGGGTGCCAACCCACCACAGGACACACACAAACACACCCACACACCAAGCACACACTAGGGCCAATTTAGAATCGCCAATCCACCTAACCTGCATGTCTTTGGAATGTTGGAGGAAACCGGAGCGCCCGGAGGAAACCCGCGCAGACACGGGGAGAACATGCAAACTCCACGCAGGGAGGACCCGGGAATTGAACCCAGGTCCCCAGATCTCTCAACTGCGAGGCAGCAGCGCTACCCACTGCGCCACCGTGCCGCCCTCTTTGGAATATATACTTCATTTTATTTTTTACAATGAGCACTATCTCAAAGTACTATACACTTACAGTGGTTTAAAATATCTGAGAGAGTGTGGATACAAATATCCTCAGAGTAAGTGGTGTGGAATTGAATCTGTGATTGTAGGCACTATTTGTAAGTTCTCTGGTGTATCCAAGGGCAGATTTACTATGAAACTAATAAAGCTTAATTTTCAAGCACTTTTAATCCCGGAGGAGCCTCAAAAGCGACTTTAGTCCACATTGCTTAAACATTTTGGGTATCTACTGCTTGTGTTTTAAAATATCTTTTCCTTCTTTTGGCTGCTCCTGTTACGGGTTGCCACAGCGGATCATCTTCTTCCATATCTTCCTGTCCTCTACATCTTGCTCTGTTACACCCCCCACCTGCATGTCCTCTCTCGCCACATCCATAAACTTTCTCTTAGGCTTTCCTCTATTCCTCTTCCCTGGCAGCTCTATCCTTAACATCCTTCTCCCAATATCCCCAGCATCTCTCCTCTGCACATGTCCAAACCAACGTAATCTCATCTCTCTGACTTTGTTTCCCAACCGTCCAACTTGAGCCGACCCTCTAATGTCCTCATTTCTAATCCTGTCCATCCTCTTCACACCCAATGTAAATCTTAGCATGTTTAACTCTGCTACCTCCAGCTCTGTCTCCTGCTTTCTGGTCGCTGCCATCGTCTCCAACCCATATAACATAGCTGGTCTCACTACCATCCTGTAGACCTTCCCTTTCACACTTGCTGATACCCGTCTGTCACAAATCACTCCTGACACTCTTCTCCATCCATTCCTCCCTGCCTGCACTCTCTCCTTCACCTGTCTCCCACAATCCTTGTTACTCTGTACTGTTGATCCCAAGTATTTAAACTCATCCACCTTCGCCAACTCTACTCCCTGCATCCTCACCATTCCACTGACCTCCCTCTCATTCACTTGTATTTTAATATATATATATATATATATATATATATATATATACATTGTGAAACTAGAGGCTGCTGTTGCTCCTGAAACCCAATAGACAAACGTCCAAGACACCAGGTAAAAGCACCAAGAAGTATTTTAATTTATTCTTTCCTCCTTGTAATGTGCCTTCAAAGCACCACCACAATACACAAAAAAAATCAATAATATCTAATACAATTCTCCTCCCAGCAGCCCTGTCACACTCCCTCCCAACTCCAGCTCCCTTGCTGGGTCTCCACTAGTCCTTCATATAGTCCTTGACCCGGAAGTGCTTCTGTCCTTCCGACCATGACTTGGGAGTACTTCCGGGGTATACTGGAAACAGAAGTCCCCGTGTCTCCCTGCAGCACCCATGGTACCCAGCAGGGCTGTTAAACCAAACTCCATCCTCCATAGTGTCCTGCGGGAATCTGGGGCACTGCTAAGCTGCAGGGAAGTTGCCATCTAGCATCCTGGGGGTTTCGGCCAGGTTCAGCTGCCGTCCGTCCATCACAATATATATACATATAGTCACACACGTGCGCATGGGAGGCAGCTAAAGGGCTTGAGTAAGGGCAATTCTGAATCAGACCGGGATGTGGCAGAGTGCACTGACTCTTTTACTCCCTTTCCTGCAGACCATTCATGGGAGATTCCACCTGGCCCTCTTGACGTCACTTCCGGGTCTGAGCCAATGGTTGAAGACCCTTATGACCCCTTTAAAAGCCTCCACCTTTTCCCTGTTCCCTCAGTTCTGTTTTGGACTCGGTTTTCTGCACATCAGTTCTGTATAACATTTTTACGATTTTGCAGCCAGAATACCAATTATACGGGTGGCTGCCCCAAACCTTGCTGTGACTTGTGGTCACGTTTGTGACAATATAAAATAATAGTTAAAATAAAAATCAAAGGTTATTAAAATATCAAAAAGAATTTGTATTGATAAGTCATGGAACAACCCCATTCAAGAAAAGATAACAGTGGCAAACCAGACACCATTGTCCCAAAAAATGTAGATCCATCACTTTTTGTTTCCATGGGTTTTCTTCCCACGTCCTCAAAGACACCAACCTTAGTGGGATTGCCTATTCTAAAGTGGCCCTCTGTGAGGATGGAGATGTGTGTGAGTGGGCCCTACATCGCTCCATCTAGGTTTCCTTCAGCACTCTGGCCCACCCCAGGACCCCGAAATGGATTAAGCAGGTCAGAGACTGTCATATTCCTATCTCATGCTCAGGTGTGGCAGCCATAAACCAGGAAACAGGGGTCTACATAGAGATCTAGTCATACAGAAAGACAAAAACTGAATTTTTAAAAATCATTAATGGTGAAGCCAAGTAAGGGAACTCCACAGTGTAGGGGAGGTTGACAATTAACATTATAATTAACATTATAATTAGAAAATGTTCACAGCTAAATTTATTTAACATATGAAGAACCAAACCATTTTAAATTTCATTTTCCTATTCTTCTCATCTTTTTACAGCCACAGCAAGAAATAGTAGCAATGTTTACATATATATCAGGAGAAGTCAATTTTATTTATAGAGCAAAAACAACAGAAGTCGACCAATGAATAACAGTAAATAAATACACCAGAAATAAATTGAACACAACAGAACATAAATAAATAAATTTGATCTAATATAAAAAGGTCGACTATTCCAAGGCTTAGGGGCAGCTACTGTAAAAGCACAGTCCCCTCTAAGCTTAAGTGTGGAAGTCGGCACAACCAATAATGTCTGATCAGAGAACCTCATTGACTGTGAAAGAGAGTAAGGGTGCAAGAGGTCAGTAAGATAGTAAGGGGGCTAAACCATTCAGGGAGTTATGAACAAACAGTACCATTTTAAACTCAATCCTGTAGCGAACAGGAAGCCAGTGAAGAGAAGTACCTGTTTGATGCCTGGCAGCAATCAAGAGCGGTGTCTGGGGTGGCAAGTGGGGCAACTGCCCCATGCCCTGTGCCCAAGGGGGCCCCACTTTTGAGGTCCACGTGTAATGTTTGAGTGGATCTGTCAAGCTATATTCTCCAGTTATATTTTGATAAAGTAAAATTTAGCTGAATGCTGCAATGAGAAAATCTGGTGTATGTTAAAATTATTTTTATTAAATTCCCACGCAAGTTTATACAGTCCACACATACCAGTAACAGCATTTGACGTAACCAGCCCCACGTGGGGTTGGTCAGCCCTAGGGTTAGGGTACACCCCTAAGGCCACCTCTGGCAGCAGCATTCTGGACTAGCTGAAGACAAGCAAAGGATGACTGAAAAACCACATTTTCATAAAAAATTGTAGCTGTAGGTGTTTTACAGGAAATAATAAATATAATTACAAAGAAAAAGTAAAATCTACTTATACAATAAAACACTAAGGTCTATGTGTCTGGTCCTCCTGAGCAATCTGATGGGTTTAGTTACTTCATGTCCACATTTTATGTGAAACACTAACTCGATTTATCGTGTGCTCTTTGTGTCCATCAGGCGACAGCCATGCAGTCTTCAGGCACCTTGCAACTGATCAGCAGGAAAGTGAACGACTTCTTCAATGTTGGTACTGTATTGTAGGTAGAGCCCTGAGAATCCTTGGTAGCTGCCACTCGCTCAGAGCGATGTGCCATAAGGCAAGATCAAGGATGTCATAACCATTGTCTTAATGCGACCATTACTCATTCTCAGTCATAAAGGAGCATGAGGTCTCTATCCATTAGGATGTCCATATACAACAAGTGCAGCAGGGTCATGCAGAATGCAGTTTTATTTATTAACAAAATTGTGGGAACTTTTTAATTAAAATGTGTACACAAATTAACTAAATTGTGGAAATGTTTTAATTAAAACATGCACACAAATTAACTAATTTGTGAGAACATTTTAATGAAAATGTGCACATGAATTAACTAAATGGAGGTAATGTGTTTTAATGAAAACAGCCCCATGATTTAGTTAACTCATATGCCTGCATTCTACAATTCCCTGCTGAGCTTGTTGCTGCTTGTGTTCTTTTTTCTCACCCATGTTCTATCCAGGACTCCATAGTCACCCCTGTGGTGCACCCTTTGTTCTATTAAAAGTTTTAGCAAGTAGGAATTTTAATCAGGGACCAGAAGAAGAAGTTAAAGAGGCTAAAGCTGCTGATCAGAAAAAGCATGTGGCCTGACATCTAACCAACAATAAAACCCTAAACCCATAGTCGTTATATCAAAGATAAGTCTATACCAGGAACACTACAAACACAATTAGAAAGCTTTTACTTGGGGTTTATTTTCTGAAACTCAGCTAACTTGGAAATGCATGGCACTGACTCTTTATGCCATTGTGATGTTGATGTCGGAAAGCTTCGAATGTCTGACAGGTATTTCCCTAGCAACACAACAGCAACCATACCAAAACAAATCTCTCTCTATACGAAATCCAACATCTGTCTGAATGTCTGTTCGCTTTTCACAAGAGAAGTACTTAATGGATTTAGATCGGGTTTTTTTTGATAATTTGCTTGATAATGCGACATCTCTCATGGCGATAAGTATCATTGTTTGTTCATTTGCGTGAATCCAAGAGAGACGCAGCGGGCCAAGGGGAGAGGCCCACCTCACTCACGCCCCAGCCTCGGGGTGTATCCTACATCTGTTTAGAGAGAACTACTTAACTAATTTAGATCGGGTTTTTTTCTATAATTTGCTTGAACATTCCAGTTGATTTTGCGACTTCTCTCATCGCGCTAAGAATCATAGTTCGCTTTCAGGAGCGATATATTTGCACTAATCTGAGAGAGAGGCTGCGGGCCAAAGGGAGGGGGAAGCGTGACATCAGGAGTAGGGAGTTGGTCTACCTCTGCGTTTTGGAGCATACCTTGCCTCCACTTAGCTAGCGATACCTTTTTGTTTATTGATTTTTAAAGTTTGTCCTGTTTCACTACTATGCAGGCAGAGTCGCGGGGAATGGCTAGTTACTAATATATTGAATAGTTATTACAAAAGTAAAGTTGAATAAATCAGACTCGGCAGCTGCATGAATAAACGGTAAACTACCACTTCCGTTAGCGGAAATAGCCCAAAAGTTGATAGAAATCTATGTTTTGTACTTAATACTTGAATGCAAAATTTGGTTGACCCAAGTGAAAGTGTACACAAGTTATCGTGTTTACATACACACACACACACACACACACACACGTACACACACACACACACACACACACACACACGCACCCACGCACACATGCACACACATAGACAGACATAATGTATGTGTACTTTTCTATCTATCTATCTATCTATCTATCTAATTCCAAAAATGGTATTTTTGGACTCAGGGAGGTCTAAAACGTCGAGATTCATCAAAATCCCGAAATTGAATTTTTGGAGGATTCCAATACTTTCTCTATACTTCGTTTACGAGAAAGTCAGGGAGGTCTAAACCATTGAGATTCATCAAATTCTTGACATTGAATTTTTGGACGATTACAATACTTTCCCCAAACGTCATATATGAGAAAGTAAAAACTAATGTTAGAACTGCATTCTGTGCCCCATGAAACCATAATAACATCTACCTGCTGTGAGAAAAATCTGTTTAAACGTGAGGAGAAAATTGATATCATAAAATAATCATAACACTCTCTCCATGAGAAGAGTATTCACATTACAGCAATTCCCTAATGTAAGATAAATATTTTATTAAGATAAGCAATCCAGTTCCAAGTCTATCTGCACATCTCTGGGACTTAGGAAATCTCTCTAGGATAAACACAAGTCTTAAGGGGTTTATGTTTTTAACAAGTATGTCCAGTTGTTACATGGCGAATACTCAAATTAACCTTTGCACAGCTTAGAGTTTTTCCTCCATTTCTGACCAGATGTGAACTGCCTTCTCTCCTTCTTGCTTCCTGTTTCTCTGCCTGGTGCACTGTCATAAGACTTGATGAGGTTGGCTTGGTTTTACCGATTCTTGACCTTACTGGGTGTTTCTGTTACCTAATGGCCATCCTGGCCATGTCAGTTCCTTCAGATTTCCAACCTGGCCATGTCAGTTCCTTCAGATTTCCATCCTGGCCATGTCAGTTCCTTCAGGTTTCCATCCTGGCCATGTCAGTTCCTTCAGATTTCCATCCTGGTCATGGCCAGTTCCTTCAGATTTCCATCCTGGTCATGGCCAGTTCCTTCAGGTTTCTGTTGCCCACCACAGAAAATAGGAGAACATGTTTGCTTTGTCATGTAGGTGAGCTCTCTTGAGGAATTGTTTCCTGTTGTAGTCCAGTGGTTAAAGCATTGGACTGTTAAACAGAAGGCGTCCAGCTCAAATCTCACCTTTTACTGAGAAAGTCACATAACTGTGTGTTCCTCTTGCAAAACCAGCTATACAGTAATAACAGTTTTGATGTTTTGAGTTTTTATTGAGAAATTAAATGTATTCTCTCTCTCTCTTTCTTTTTAAAGTCTGTTGTTCAACAGATCCATGACCCAGATGGATCCTTTCCCCTAACTCCCCGTGACACAAGAGGAATCTCAATCCTGGATTACTTAGCAGACAGTCCACACGGATCACTCTCTCCCATCTTCCTCAAACACAGAAAGAATTTTCAGACTTCCAGTCAAACGGTTTTCTCCCCCAGCAGCAGAGATGAACCTCAGGCAAATGGCACTGGACGGCAAACACGACTCTCATCTGGGGGCTGGTCGGAAGACTCCTTATCCAAGGAGGAAAGCCATTCTGATAACCTGTTACCTCAGCAGTGGTACGGAACACCTGATATTCTAAAAGAAAATGGTCTGAAGGCTGACGGCTACCCCTCTAGTGGTCAAATCTCCACAAAACAGCTAAAATTAGAAGAAGGAACAGACAAAGGCAAAGACAGCCGAGACACACAGGATAAGAGTCACTTAGGGAAAAGCAGGCACAGCATTTCTGGGCTGCTACAAGATGTGTTTGAAGCTCTGAAAAGCCTGCAGAAGGAGGACAGGACACTGAAGCGTTTGGAAAAGCAGACTCTGTACTTCAGAGACATTTTAAAGGTGGGCTCTCCTACTGCTTTAAGTCACCTTGCTTGCTTGTCACTTTCTCTCTGCCTGTACAGAGATCTCTTGGACAGCAGTGAGAATGTTAAGGCTGCTTACTGTACATACATATAGTCTCCAATGCAGCACCCTAAGGCTCTCACACTAAAATCAGCTAATGTGGTGGCACATACCATACATCTCCTTCAGTTAATGGTGAGACGACTCATTACCTTTATTGATGCCCACCCTCTCTCTTTTCATTCCATTCTCAGGCTCTTCTCTATGCCAGCTAAGGTCCCTTTGGCCAGCATCTCTTACTCTTCATTTCATTCTCACATTTAGCTTCATGTTTTCAGGAAAACCACCATTTTCTGATGTTTGCTCCCTGCTCACCCACTCACAGCTCTCTTCTCCTCTTTCACAATTAAATCAGAATTCTTATTCATGTTAATTCTCTCAGTAAAGGATCAAAAAAGAGCATGAGAAGTTTGTCAAATGAGAGGAGACCACTCACTACATTCATTTGTTTAGCTAATAGCTAAACTGTCTCAATATCCCATCCAAATTGTTCGCAAAGGTTGTTAAGGTTTCTGCTTCAACTACACATCTTGGTATTTTGTTCCAGATTCCCACAACAATTTGAGTACAGAAGTGCTTAATGGCTTCAGTCCTAAATGCTCTTCCTCTTAATTTCCACTGCTGTCCTCAAGTCAGTGATTTACTATTTATTTAGAAAAAAATCACCCTTTGAGAAGTTTGAAGGCCTAGATTAGGTCTTGAACAAATTAAAAATCAACAATAAATTATAAAGTATGACGTACCCTTTAGCATATTGTCTATATTACTAAACCACAGTTAATTTATGCACGGCGGACGCACCAGGGCGCAAGCGCACTGTGGTGCGGGGCCCCAGAGTCAAACGCAGCGGCTTCCCAGAGTCAGTAGGTGGCGCCCAAACACCATGGATAAAAACAATGAACGAACTTGCCCACACAAAGAAACCGCTTTAGTTTAAATGGGGTTATTGAATTACATGGAAACTTTACCATGCCTACAACCTGTGAACTAAACCTGAGGTAAAGCGTGCACGGCAGGTTGTACAGCCGTCCGGACGCGACTGCCCACACCACCGCATATACGACGACACAGCCATAAAAAAACAAAAACAAGACTGCATGAAGAAAAACAATAACAGAAGCGCGTTGAAATGAACTGTCCCAGGACGCACCCACCCTCCATGATAATTCATCACGCAGCGGCTTCCCACCGAGGCGCATACGTACTGCGCCGTGGCGCACGCCCCACAGTCAAACGCAGCGGCTTCCCAGAGTCAGTAGGTGGCGCCCAAACAACACAACCTGTGAGCTATACTTGCTCTAATCCACTGTGCCAGTAATATAGATCACATAACGGTCACAGACTCAAACCCAGCGGCTTCCAAGACTCAGTGGCTGGCACACGAACACCACAACCTGTAAACTAAAGTTGCTGTGCTCCACTCTGCCAGCAGTTGGTGTCAGCAAAGGCAACGGAATCACGTCTCCACAAAACGAAACCGCTTTAGTACAGATATGCTTATTTAATTAAATGACATTTCCCCAGACGCACCCACCCTCCATGATATGTCATCCATCCAAATATCGGACGGAACAGAAACTGATTGCCATTCTTGGATTTACGATTCTCTAGAGAATCGCGGACTTACTTGTATAACAGATAGTCTATAAAATCCAGCACTGAGCAGAGTACATTGCCAAAGGGTGACATTCATCTCTCTTGATGGTAGTGAACTGCAGCTATTCAGGTTTTGATATCAAGATAAAGACCTTCTGAATTTGTCTGGTCTTGATTTTATTCCATAGTACCATTGACCAAACTGTAGAAATGCCCAAACTGGATAAAATTTTATAATAAAACAAGCTACTTTAGAGTTTTTGTTTAATTTTGATATATAGGAAATATTTGTGCTATTTGTAATAACAACAAGACTGATGTAAAAATGTTGCTGCAACTTACACACTGCTCAAAATAAAAAGAAAGGAACACGTAATCATCACAGTCTAACACAAAGTCAAGCTTCTGGAATATCAATCTGGCCAGTTAGGAAGCATAAGTGATTGTGAATCAACTTCACCTGCTTTGGTGCAAATGAAATTGACAACTGGAGAGCCAACTCCAAGACAGCCGCAAAAAAGGGAATGGTTTTGCAGGTGGTGGCCACAGACTGTTACTATCTCCATATCCTTGCTGACTGATTTTTCTCTAGTTTTACATTTTGCTAGTGTCCTTGTCACTACTGGGTGCATGAGGCGGTACCTGCAGCTGATTCAGGTTGCACAGGTAGCCCAGCTCTTCCAGGATGAAATATCCACATATGCTGTCACAAGTAGGCTTGCTGTGTCTTCTTGTGATATCAGGTGACAGGCTGTTACACAAGGAGAGCTTGACAGGGCCATAGAAGGGCATCAACCCAGCAGCAGGACTGGTATCTGCACTACCAGAACCTCTAGATGGCTACTGGTGTGCATGTCTCTGACCAAACTGTCAGACACCATGAGAATGCCAAGACGCCCCAACATCCTCTAGTGGGACCTGTGCTCACAGCCCATCATCGTGCAGCTCAATTGGGATTTAACAGAGAATACCATAATTGGTAGCTCCGCCATTGGTGCCCCATTCTCTTCACAGATGACAGCAGGTTCACACTGAGCACATGTGACAGATGTGAAAGAGTCTGGAGACACCGTGGTGACTGTTATGCAACCTGCAACATCATCCAGCATGACCGATTTGGCAGTGGGTCAGTAATGATCTGGGTCCTTGGAAAGTCACACAGACCTCCACGTGCTAGGCAATGGTACTTTGACTGTCATTAGGTACCGGGATGAAATCCTCAGAGCCATTTTCAGATATTAAGCTGGTGCCGTTGGATCTGGATCCCTCATGGTGCAGACCGTCCTCAAGTGGCCAGAGTGTGTAGAGAGTTCCTAGATGATGAAGGCATTGACTCCATTCACTGGCTCATACATTCCCCAGACCTGGTTCCAAATGAGAACCTCTGGGACGTTATGTATCAGTGCATCCAACGCTACCAAGTAGCACCACATACTGTCCAGGAGCTCACTGATGCCCTGATCCAAGTCTGAGAGAAGATCCCCCAGGATACCCTCTGCCGTCTAATCAAGAGCATGCCTAGATGTTGCCGGAAGTGCATACAGGCTCGTAGGGGCCATACACACTACTGAGGCACATTATGAGAAATTCACTCAATTTATATCAGCCTGTGATTTTAATTTTTAACTTTGATTTTGGGGATGATGTTGAATCCGGGCCTCAATGGGTTGGTGATTTTGGTTTCCATTGACTGTTGTTACATCATTCTGTTCTCAACGAATTACGCAGTATTACTCAGTAAAGATTTTCCACTTGAATATTTCATTCATTGAGATTCAATGTGTGATTTAAATGTTCCCTTAATGTTTTTGAGCAGTGTGTATTTGTAGCGCTCCTTTTTCATGAGAAAATCTTAACATTAGTAAGTAGCATAGCATACACAGATGTGGCAAAGCAAAACTAAATGATCAACATAACTACGTGAGGGGCGAAAGTTTTTCTCTCTTTGATGAAGTGTAACCACGTGCTACTAACACTAAGGGGGAAATGTATGATGCTATAGGCGGCATGCTTGAAATACCAAGGAGACGACTGATGTATCGTAAGACTTACTGCACACTCATAACACCGAAGGGGGGAAACATCCTCTGCCCCGCTGTTTCAAACGACAGACTGAATGCTCGAAACACCAAGAGATAGTCCCCTAGAATTCAATGTTTTTATATATATACTAGTCATTTAGCCCGTTACAATAACGGGCGCTAGAACAGTAGTGCATAAACATTAGTAGGAACAGTCTATATTAAATGGCAAGGGACTTTGACCTCATTCTTTTTGTTGGTCGTATTTTTCTTTCTTTCAGCCTTTCTTTTGTTGATGTTTATTTGCTGAGCTGACCGTTCTTCGTGGGCTGCCGCCGTGTATTGTGTGTCTTTAATTTTCTGTGACAGTAATACTGTCTTGTACGACTCTATTCAATAAGGGCGCGCACAAAAAGGCGCCTTTATTCGCTGCGCCCAATTGAGGTCGCCCTTTTGAGGCTCGCCTTTTTGTGCGCGCCCTTATTGAAGGATACCGTCTTGTACGTCCGCTGGCTTGTACGTCCGTAATATACCTTTCATTTTCCCTGGCAGTAATACAGGTGTGTGTGTCGGTAATATGCCTTTAATCTCCTCTGACAGTAATACTGGCTTGTATGTGGCTGTAATATGCGTCACTGTATTGTGTACCTTTAATTTCCTCTCGCAGTAATACTGGTTTGTATTTACGTAAAACTCCTCTAACTTTCTCTGACAGTAATATCGCGCGTCGCACCGTGCCCCGCGCATGCACACTTCATCAGAAGACACCCACACACGGACACCTGGACTCACATAGGGATTTTATATATATAGATGACTTGAAGTTCAGTGCTCATAACATCCAGGGTTAAAAGCTGTACAATGTACTCCTTCATAATATTGTGTATGAGTATCGCTGTGTTAAACTGAGTAATCCAGGATTTTTACTTCCATTGTCTATGCAGTTACTTTACTGGGATTTTTTGGAGGAAGTGAACCTTAACCAGTGCTCTAACTGGGCTTCGACAGCACTGGGTTCACCTTTGTTGTCGGGTTTAATTAAGGACAAAGTAAGTCCTTTAAGTATATTGTTTCTCTCTTTTTATCTACTTTAAATACATAACTTTAACTCATACATTATTATTACTGTTTTATTAAACCCTGAAACACATTTTTACTACAACATGAAATGTTTGATTAGACTGTGGATTTTGTAGAGAAAGAAGTTCATTTAATGCGCATATTGCTTTTGGTCTCAGTTTTGCCGGTTATTTATTTAGAAATCTATCTTATTTACTGTATCATTCATATATTCCATTTTGAGTGTGCCACACTAATGATGCCATTGGGCCGGCCTATTGGACATCCGTAATGTGGCTGGGGGTTCAAACACATCACTTGCAAATGTAACAAATGTGATCTTTGATAAGAGAAAGTTCTATTTGTGTAAATCGTTCAGACTTTGTTTCGAGGAAAAGGCTAAATATTGAAAAATCTTTTTTTTTTCTTTTTAAACTCTAAATTGCTAATAGAATTTTAGGAGTGAGCTTTAAGCCATTTGTGAGCTTTGTCTATGCCCTTATGAGATGATGAAGCATTGCTACAGTTCTTTCCTGTTATCGAGTAGGAGTTTTTCTGGCAAATCATCTTAAATCTCTGGTGTTCAGAAACAAACATTTGCTCTGCTAACTTCTTCTTCTTTCAGTTGCTCCTGTTAGGGGTTGCCACAGCGGATCATCTTCTTCCATATCTTTCTGTCCTCTGTATCTTGCTCTGTTACACCCACCACCTTATAGGCCTTCCTCTTTTCCTCTTGCCTGGCAGCTCTATCCTTAACACCCTTCTCTCAATATACTCAGCATCTCTCCTCTGCACATGTCCAAACCAACGTAATCTCGCCTCTCTGACTTTGTCTCCCAATCGTCCAACTTGAGCTGACCCTCTAATGTCCTCATTTCTAATCCTGTCCATCCTTGTCACACCCAATGCAAATCTTAGCATCTTTAACTCTGCCACCTCCAGCTCTGTCTCCTGCTTTCTGGTCAGTGCCACCGTCTCTGGCCCATATAACATAGCTGGTCTCACTACCGTCCTGTAGACCTTCCCTTTCACTCATGCTGATAACCGTCTGTCACAAATCACTCCTGACACTCTTCTCCACCCACTCCACCCTGCCTGTACTCTCTTTCTCACCTCTCTTCCACAATCCCTGTTACTCTGAATTGTTGATCCCAAACATTTGATCTGCTAACAATTGGCCATTTTAAGAATCAGTCTATACAGTCACAGCAGACATGGTCAAGGCTTGTTAGGATCACATCTGACATTCGTGTAGTTTGTTTTGTCTTTTTACTGATTATTAATTTTCCAATTTCTTTTTGAAAAATGTTATAATTTATGCCATAATATCATTGCATTGCTGTTTTATGTGGTTGTTTTTGTGGGTGCATCCATGTAGTTTGAACCAACAAGACCTGTTGCCAGCCATGTGCTTCTGCTGCTTTTGGACATGTGACATTATGTCACACACACAAGGGAATCTTCAGACATTAGACTTTATGTTGTAATGATTCGTAAATAAAAACCAATTTTGTGTTTTGACTACAAATTCTGGTTAGCATTGTGATTTTGATACAAAGGATTGTTCGACATCTCATGAAGGAGACCCCTGCATGCTTATGATTTCTTTTGCCTGTCCCACTTAAGGCAGACAACAGTTTGTCTCCAAAAAACTTCAGTCTGCTTTGATCATTTAAAACTGATCCTAGTAAGACTTGTATATTTGCATACATTGTGGTCACCCAGCACAGAAATGGCACAGACATACATGAGACGTCACCATGTTGTTTCTCAGGGCTTCCCTCATTGCCTATTAGTAATGCCCCTCTGCCTCTTTGTGTTTTTATTTTAGTAGACTTTCATGCATAAACATTATTTATAACAGAACAACTGTTCCCTGACTGCTACTGAAAATTAGTTGTTTTGTTCATAGAATCCATCATTATTACTTACATTGAAATTGTATTACTAAAGCAGCAGCCACCTACTGTTAGAGTTTAAGAGCAGAAAAACTGAAAAGCGATTGAAGCTTGTGGGCTTTTAGAGCTCATTCTTTTATAGAAAACATCTAGCGAGTGCCATAAGAGTTCAAGGATTTGTCCAATAATGGCTGTTAACCTTTCCAACAGAGCACCCTCTATGTGCATCAGACGTCATCCACAGAGACTCTGGCAGTCGAAGAGGTCCTAGAAAGCTTTGACTTCTTGGCGTCCGATTTTAATGCTGATGAGATGTCCTGTCATGGGAGTGTAAGAGTACGAGACCCCAGGTGAGAGTTCAAATGAATGTGCTGCTGAGTAGAAATAAATACTTGGTAGTAAGGGTGGGCAGTATTAACTTCTAGCATGACATTTTGGGTAGCAATCCATGCAGGAAAATTCTTGTGCTTGATTTCACTGCCTCTTCTTCAGCTTCGTTAACTCTTTATCTTTATGGTCTTTGATGCATCCTCCATAGTCTTCTCAGAACCATATCTAACCTATTTTACTTGTCCCATCCATTTTGCTGTGCTCGTCATTTACTATTCCAGACCTCCTAGTTAGCAGAAATACGCCCAGTTCAGAAATCCTACCTTTACCTCATTTTGTTATTCCCAACAATTTACGAAGGCTTCTCTTTTCATTAGCACTTTATATTTAGGGCTTATTTCAGTAATGATTTACTGATGCGGCTTGTCTTTTTCTCTACATGTTTTTTTTGGGACTTTGTTCCTGTGTTCTCAGAGAGTCGGGGCTGGGGAGCGGTCAAAAACTGAGACATTCATTGTGTATATTTGGGCTATACAAGAAATGTATGGCTGTTGTTGTTGATGTGAAACTCAGTTCATTGATTTCTCGGTAATTTGTGATTTCCAAGAAGTCTTCTACCGCAGCGTGTGTGTGCAAAAACAAAAGTAAAAATGTGTGAGGCCAAAGGTCCAAATAGCCTTATAGAAGAAGTGTTGGTGTTTGTTTGTGTGAGGCTGGAAAAAGGAATAATCCGGGGACCAGGCCAAGTACTGCAATTAAAATTTAAAAAATGTAAGGGTAAAATACTTAGATTAAATCTGAAAAGTATCAATAGATGGAGGGTGCCAAAACTAACAAATTATAATTCTAATGAAGAAGCCATCTAGAGTTAGAAGACAAGAGCATAAAATCTGAAAGGTGTTGGAAAAATTCGTAATGGGCTAAAGTACAGTAAATGAAGCTACGAAACAACAGATATACAGTATATTATTCATATCCATTAACAGTAAGAATGAGAATGATCATGACGATTATATTTCAAATGTAAACAGAAAAAAATTGAGAACAACGCAAACACGAGAGAAATAAAACAACAATATTGTCACAAGAGCTGAGACAGGAGAGACACCACACAGGATGAGATGTTTAAGCCCCACCAACAAAACGGCATATTTGTTATTTTACTAAGAATAGTCAAATTTCCGAGCCCTAGTGCATCTAAGCAAGCCTTCCCACCACTAAGAGTTATGTGGAATCCCAGAAAAACAACAAATACACAGCCACCGCAACAAGTCACGACTCACCTTGTCTTGTCCCTTCATCACCTTCAGCCACTATGCCAGGTCACACTTCATCATACAGTTGTGGCCAGCCCTTTGAGATGTACATGCTTTCATGGAGCTCCTGACTCCTGGACCAATGTGGTGCACATGGTCTATCCCAGCTTCTTCTCACTGCACAGCTTCTCCTTGATTCAGCACTTCTGCTCCCCCAACTCCTCCATTCTCCATGACTGTCCTCCTAATGCTGCTACTGAAAATGTGGGGCCACCTTATAATCACAGCCCTCCTACTTAATTCAACTGCATCATCTGGTGATGTTCTGCTTGACATCTGCAGCAGCTACAGCAGCCGGCCCACCCAATAAACATGTGTTCTTGTGAAGTGGAAGTTACATAGATTATAAACATCACCTGAAAAAGAAATAATTAAATGAAGAAGCAATATTGAAATGATAAACACATTGAGTGCTAGCATAACTGTAATAAATTAACTGCAAGAATCATTAAGGACACGTCGGCACGGTGGCGCAGTGGTAGCACTGCTGCCTCACAGTTAGGAGACCCAGGTCTGCTTCATGGGTCCTCCGTGCGTGGAGTTTGCATGTTCTCCCCGTGTCTGCATGGGTTTCCTCCCACAGTCCAAAGACATGCAGGTTAAGTGCTTTGCCGATCCTAAAATTGTCCCTAGTGTGGGTGGGTGTGTGTGTGCACCCTGCCAAGGATTTGTTCCTGCTTTGTGCCCTGTGCTGGCTGGGATTGACTCCAGCGGACCCTCGTGACCCTGTGTTGGGATATAGCGGTTTGGATAATGACTGACTGACTGACTAACTGAATCATTAAGGACAATTAAGTTGAAAGTCTCTATATAAATTTTTTTTATATACTAGAAAGATTTTTTCAAATCCTGTGAGATGAGACTTTGGCCATGAACATTTTTTCAAGTTACGCCCTCCTTTCAACCATATTCAATCACACACACGGTACTCTCACCTCTCATTCGTGTGAATGCTTTTGTCAGACACAGTTCCTGCACTCTCAGCTTTTATACATTTTAATGTTTTCCTCACTTTAAGTTCCCAATTAAAGAAGATGTATTATGTCCAAATCTTATTGAAGAATTTCATCACGAAGGGTTATCAACAGAAGAGATGAGTACACGGGCAATCCTAGCACCGAGAAACGATAAAATCAAACGAATTTTAACACCAAAAATATCGATCGGTTATACTGCAAATTGGTTAAATGTGTATCAATAGACTATGCAGAAACAGTTGGTGATGATCGTGAGGAAGATGAAAACATCAACTTACAATATCCCTAAGAATATCTACAACTGTTAACACCGTTCGATCTTCCACCGCACGATTTACTGTAGAAAGAACGATGTATCCATGAAAGGTAATGTAGTACATCTTCCTCAAATAACATTAGACACCAAAGGAGATCTTGATATGTCATTCATTTTAAAATGCTAACAGTTTCCCATTACAATATCTTTTGCAAATTAACAAATCTCAGAGCCAAACATTGAAGAAGTCATTTTATTTAATAGAGAAAAAGAAACGAAATTCAATCAGGGGCAGTTATGTGTTGCATTGTCACGATGAAAGTCCAAACACAGAATCAAAATTCAATGCGATATTGACGAAAATGTAATTAAAAATATTGTTTTACTGAAGTGTTAGAGTAAAAGTGTAAGTTTAAAAAGTATGTGCGTGTTAATTTCAAACCCAAACAGAACTAAATCATATTACGCAACAGATATCTTTAACGCGACATGAAACATAATCTACTTTGCAAATTATTACGTTTTACTCTTTTTCAATATGGTTAATTAATCGTTGTAATGTAAAATAGTTCTATTATGCACATGTAACAATTCTCATGAACGTAAAAATCTGTTTAAATTGTACAAACGCATCCCGATATGTGAGCGACAGAACCGCAAAGAGGCTAATGCGTAGCGCAGGCACGGGGGTTGGCGAGCGAAGTGAGCAGGGGGCAAAGCCCCCTAGTACACTAATAAGAAAATATATTCATACAAAGGAAAGATAACCAATGAGCGGAAAACGTATATGGGCATCAAAAATATATTTTCATAAAGACAGCAAAACAGAAATTGACTGTTTAACAATCTTAGTTGAATGTTTTATAAATGCGTCTTATGGGTTTTTTACCATGTAGAATCTGCTTTTGAGGTTATTGGATCGTTTCGATGTGATTTGACAGGTTTCTTTTATTCCTGTGCTGTTTCTTTATTTAAATAACGGGGTAGCGATGCATCACAACACATCGCTGCAATTGAAGCATCAAAACAGGATGTGACAATATACATATCTTACTCATCATATTAGACATTACCCCTCAGTAGATAAACCTTTGTGATCTGCAATTCAAGCGTAGTGAGCTTCTTTGACAAGCAGACCACAGAGATCAGGGTTTTACTTTCAGTTTTTGATCTCCTTTTCTAACATTGACTTGTGATTCTTGTGTTTTGGTGGCCTGATCATTTATCCCATTGACTCTGACCTCATTTTCCTTTTGAATTCAGTTCTTCAGCTGTATTACCATTTTCTAGTTATCTTCTTTCCTCATAATAATCCTCCAACGTGTCCTGACACCGGCTCAAACATAATGAAAACCAAGTGTGATTTATATGCTAAAAGAAACAAGGTCAAGGTAAGCAGAGTGCACGTATTAAAGGTGAGCAGGCCGGTCACAAGTGGAATACGTTAGTCCATCACACATGAGCACAGGACTTGAACTGTGTATGTTTCACGTGGTCATCTCTCACAGACCTTGTAGCAAGGCACTTACTGTTAGCACCAAATCACAAAAGCCATGAATCCATGGGTGATTCTGAGACAAAGAGCTCAAGTTATTAACTTAGGACTTGGTTGGTTGTAGCCATTAGATGCAACTCCCAGGATCCCCTGTCCTTTGACTCCCAATATTGGTCTGACTGCTACTGACCATCCTTATGAACAAGAGAATCTCAATTAAATCTTTGTGGACACTTAAGCTGCTTATCTTCTGTGTTGTACTGTATGCATCATGGTGGCTGCTACCTTACCAGCCTCACACATTTTTGCCTTGTAGTGTTTTCTTTGGTTGAAATAATATAAAATAACATTTTACTTTTGTGAGATTTATCTTTCCCAGTTTCTTTAGTATTCCGCCCTTGCTTACACTCCAAGACAGCAGATTCCCACCCGGTTTCATAATCTTCCAACAATGCACATAATTGTACCTTTTGTTCTGCTTCGCAATGACATGATGTTCTCGGCTTTCTTGTAGGAGTGGAAATCTCCAAGCTGGCACTCTTAGAAGCCTCCAATTTGGCTCAAAAGATTCCAAATCTGCCCCAAGTAATACAGAAAGTGTATCATTGACTACAGGCAACGAAAGTTTAGATGTGGCGCTCGTGTGTCATCTGTGGGTTTGTAAAGTTCTTTTACAGGTAAGTGTGATAATGCATTTTCAAGGCTGTTCATTCATTCATAATCTGAACCGGCTTACTTGAATGTGTCAGATATTTTGTGTGTACATACTTCATATATAAGACATATAGTTTGGTACAGACTGGCATCTCTCTCTAATATAAGTTTCAGAACTTTGGCATCTCACATATGAGTAATCATAAACACTGTCATGAAGCTAACTAACTCAAGGACTGATAGTGCAGGTGCTGTACTGAGTGACGATACTGAAGAAAGAAGCAAGACTTAGGAAAAGGCTTTCTAACTACTGGTTAGTCTTCATTACAGTCGTCAGTTTTAGTTACCAGCTTTGACAGGCTTGTGTTGGCTCTTTAGCTTTCATACATTCCAATACAAGTGTTGTACAAAGGTTGCATTGAGTGATGATCTGTTGTTAGTTGTTGGTTGAGGAGGGCCTGCGACTCATTGTAGCTCTAATTTTTAAACATAACATTTGTCAAAGAAGTACCTGAATGTGAGTTAAAATCTGTTCAGGTCTTAAGGTAAAACTGTTGGCTGCTTTAGACCAGGATGTAGAGCAGCAGGTGTCAGTGAAATATTAAATCATTGTAATGTGCAGATAATGAGGCCATAAGGGTCTTTTAGTGTAATGTACTGGGAATCCCTTTCTATTCCATTCATTTCATGATTAGAGACTTTAATTATTATTTTTCCGTTCACGGTTAACCTGCAAGTACCTTAAGTGGTAGAACTAAGCAGGAGTAGCAGAGGTGCAGCCTGCTCTCCAGCCATTTTACAATGTGCTTGTACTGGGGATCTGTTTGGCCATGAGGAGAGGCTCCTCGAGGAGTAAATGAAAAAATACACAAAACATGCACATTGTAATGATCTCTTTCATGGTGAATTTGAAGTTGTAAACTAATCTGTACTTGATCAGTCATATATATTTAGATACTTCTCTTAATGCTCCTATGTGCACAATCAGTGATGTTACCTTGGGTCATGAGGCATTTCGGTCCTTCAGCATCAGAAGCTCTCACCCAGGGGACCCAGCATGGCTTGTCCTCAGGTGGCATTTTCTTGACCCCATGGGTCCTCCCTATTCTGATCTCACTATTACGATGTAATAGATATTCAGGCAGCTAAGCTCCTCTCTTTATCAATATAGCAACTCGGAGACTGGCTTGACATGAGGTGTACAAATCTCCAGTTTACTAGAAAAGAGCAGGTTAGAAACTACAAAGTAAAGAAACACAGTATTCAGCACACATATAACAAAATAGTGTGGTAACAGCTTTCAAACTATAAGTAGCAATACAGAACAGTAAAATGTTTACACATATAAACTTACTGGTGCTGCACAAGAAGGATGAACTTCACTGAATGTGTTTCTGAAGATCCACCACTTACATTGGGAACGCCCCACTGTAAGGCAGCTCAGGAAGGACAAATATCACAAAGTAAGCATATTTTGAGCATGTCAGTTTACAAAAACTGAAATTATTCATTTTGCCTATTTTTACAAACGTGACACACCCCATGTTGCTCTTGATGGCTCCTCTCCTCCTCTGTCTGAAGATGCCAAGAGTACTGAACAAACTGCTCAGAATGTTTCTCTATTTAGACAATGATAATTGAACTTCACTGACAAATTTCCTTGACGAATATGTGGCTAAATTACAACAACATTGGTCTACTAGACGATGAGTTGTTTCTTGTGAACAAACAGACAGAGAGACAAACATGGGAACCACAGTAGGTGCTTTTTGCATTACCTGAAAATGCACCTAAAAAGGAAGCAGGGCATAGAGGATTCAGACAGTGCACTTCATAATACAGAACTCCATTTAGAAAGATAGATGGACAGATGTGAAAGGCACTATATGATAGTTCTCCCGACTAGACTCATTTGGAACAGTAAGAAGGAGAAGCTTTCAGAAACCCACCTGGATTACTCCTGCTGCTCTCTGTTGAATTCCTTCTGGTGCTGGAGCTGCTGGATCAGTGCTGTCCTGTAATGACCTTTAAATCCTTTTTGCCACCATATCGAATCTGTCTCTCTATTAAAAAAGAAAATTTTGATACGAGATGAGACTATTGACAAGAGATTTTTTCAAGACCTGTCCTCCTCTCAACCATTTACGGTTAACGGCCCACGCCCATGGTCCTCTCACCTCTCATTCGTGTGAATGCTTTTGACAGACACAGTTCCTGAGCTCTCAGCTCTTATAAATTTTTACGTTTTCCTCACTTTAAGTTCCCAATAAAAGAAGATGTATTATGTCCAAATCTTATTGAAGAATTTCATCCCGAAGGCTTATCAACAGAAGAAATGAGTACCCAGGCAATCCTAGCACCGAGAAACAATGAAGTCAAACAAATTAACACAAAAATTGTCGATCGGTTGCAAATTGGTTAAAGATGTATCTATAGACTATGCTGAAACCGTTAGTGGTGATGGTGCGGAAGATGAAAACATCCGCTTACAATATCCTGTAGAATATCTACAACCGTTAACACCATCCAGTCTTCCACAGGTCGAATTACTGTTGAAATTACTGTTGTGTAATTTATGAATGATTGATGGGCTATACAATAGGATAAGGTTAGTTGTATTCAAAATTGGTCAAACAATTCTGACAATTTTAACAGATGACAAGAAAGGTAATCCAGTACATCTTCCACGGATAACATTAGACACCCAAGGAGATCATGATATGCCATTCGTATTAAAACGTTTACAGTTTCCTGTTAGAATATCTTTCGCTATGACAATTAATAAATCACAGGGACAAACATTCGAAGAAATCGGTTTATTTATTAGAGAGAAAGAAACGATATTCACTCACAGGCAGTTATACGTTGTGTTGTCATGATGTAACTCCAAAAAAGGAATCAAAATTCAATGCGATATTGACGAAAAGTTATTTCCAAATATTGTTTTTACTGAAGTTTTACAGCAAAAGTGTAAGTATTTGTGTGTTAATTTCAAAGTCAAACAGAATGAAAATGTATAAGCAAAGAATACCTCTAACGCAACATGAAACATAATTTTCTTTCAATTTATTACGTTTTACTATTTTTCACTATGGTTAATTACTCGCTGTAATGTAAAATAGTTAGGTCTATTATGCATATGTAACAATACCCATGAAAGTAACAATCTGTTTAAATTGTACATCCGCTTCCCCATATGCGGGCGGCA